>NW_021135398.1:0-1308 GCF_004193835.3 Ostrinia furnacalis
AATTGACCTCTCTACAGATTTATTATAAGTATAGATAAAATCTAAATATGATGCTTCTTTTTGAGGCAACAAAAATGTTAATTTGAAATAATTACATTAAAATAACGGATACACTTTTTGCAGCCGAAAAAAATTATTTTATTAGAATAACAGTGCGAGAATACGAATTTTGTCAAAAACAATAAAAATTAGTTTATTAACTTGTAAAAAAAATGTTGAATATGGTGTCCTAAAAATAGGACAGTGGAGAGGAATGGGTTAATCGAATTTTTTCACCACAATGGAGAATTTTAGTGATGTTGGAAACATTAGATTTCATTGAATGGAATTAAAATATGGACCAAAACTAAAAATCCGGTGAAGTTATTGTTCAAGTTTCAATCACAATGCTTATAGTTCCAAAATACTGAACTGTCCTGTATATGACATTGACAACGGGGCGCCACCGTCAATACCGGATCGTTGGTTCTGATTTTTGCTCTGATTTTTTGATTTAGTATTGACGGTGGCGCCCCGCTGTCAATGTCATCGACAGGACAGTCCAGTATTTTGGAACTATACCACCCCTAACGCATTGTCGTGAATGACACTATAATGTCAAGTGTTCTTTTTTTTATTTAAGGTCAGGTCTTGAATATGTCAAAAAAGGTTACACAATTTTACTAAGAAAGAATCTTGAGTGACCCTGGTTGAAAAATTAAAAACTACCTACCTACTAGATTTAAAAACAAATTGGATCTGTCAACAGCACTGCCCCCCTAGACAAAACGCACTTTTTGATCGAATCGAAAATCGAATCCGTCAAATCTCCATACAAAAAAGGGGCTTTTTGACCACTTTTCGACTGGTTTGCGATTATAATTTGCACTTTGTCTAGACCCACTGGACCAGCCCCCCTAGACAAAACGCACTTTTTGATCGAATCGAAATTCGAATCCGTCAAAACTCCATACAAAAAAAAAACCGACTCCAAAAAAACCTACACTAAAACGTAGAGAAATAATTACTAATTACCTACTTATTTATTAGGACGAATTATTAATATTTATGTAGGTATACCATGATTGATACTTTTGGAGGATAGGACGAATTATTAATATTTATGTAGGTATACCATGATTGATACTTTTGGAGAGATATGGTATACCTACATAAATATTAATAATTCGTCCTAATAAATAAGTAGGTAATTAGTAATTATTTTTCTACGTTTTAGTGTAGGTTTTTTTGGAGTCGGTTTTATTTTTTTTAATAAAATTTTACTTATTTCTTGCTTTTTAGTTAACTAATTATTACCTCGATGTTACC
>NW_021135400.1:0-3471 GCF_004193835.3 Ostrinia furnacalis
CAAGTGATTTTGCATACCTAGTAACATTCTCAATTATGTGCTCAAAATTAGGGACCGGAATCCGTGTACGGGCACAGTCTGCAAATTGTTAATTCAAGAAATACAATAATAAATGTTGAATGGTAAGGGTTGTCTTGCAATTGAATGGAAATAAATAAATGGAAACATAATTATACAACTTGGTAATGTACTGATTTATTTTAACATACATGACTACATTTTCGACAGTAAAAAATATATTAATTATTTCAAAATAAGTTTTTTCATTCACTTTTTTGTCCTTGTATTTTAATAGTCACCAATCTTAGTATCAAATGCTATTATTACTCCTACTTATATTTGTCACTTTCTTCACATGTTTTTTCTCAGAATCAAGTCGTACTTTGAGTTAGTATCTCGTAAGCTGAAGCTGCTCTTCTGGAACCGAGGCGTATAGTTTTGAGGTTTCAGAGTGAACGAACGCAGTAAATACGCTAGGCCAGATAAAACTTGAATACGTCCATATCTGGAACCTGAAAGAAATAAAATTCCTTATAAATTAACAGGCAACTAAAGTCGCAGTGTAAAATGTCCAAGAGATATTTGTTTATTTAAGTAAATTACCAAACCTAGAATTACTTTATCTGTACAAAATAAACAACGTTAATAAATATAAAGAACTCAAGCCTTACCTAAGCAGATTCTTCTCCCCTCTCCAAATGGCATATAACCATATTTCGGGAAGTAAGCAGCATTTTCCGGAGCAAATCTTTCTGGGTCAAATTTTTCGGGATTCGGGAAGAAATTCTCATCCGTGTGTATGGCATAAGTTGGTATAACTACTGTAACCCCCCTATCAACTTTCAAGTTACCAACAGGTAATACCGTATTTCTTACGCATTCCCTTTGCAAAGCACCTAAGGGTGGAAACTTTCTCAGAGTTTCGTTAACCACCATATCCAAATAAACTAATTTATCAATCACATCGTACGTGACTTCCCCGTTTGTTTCTTCAAACACTTGGTCTATTTCTTTGTGCAATCTTTGCAAAATATCTGGATTACTAGCTAGTTCAAGAAGAGTAAAATGCATTGTGTTAGCTCCAGTATCCGTGCCAGCTAAAAAGAAGAAAAATGCTTGGGCTGCCAACAACTCGTCTGTTGGTTCCAGCTCGTAGTCATTCGACTTGTCCTTCATTGGTCCAGCCTTTTGGAGTTCTACACACAATCCTATGAAATCACTGATATTGTGTGGGTCATTTCTGCGTGCAGCTAACATCTTTTTCATTACTCCAATGAAGAATTCCTCATGTTCTCCGAATATTTTTAGTTTTAGAAGTTTGAAAAGTGTTGGAGATAAGGTAGATATAGCAAATTTTATATCTGTAATAGTTGAGGGTTCTAAAGATTTCCAACTCATTTCAAGGAAAGGCGACTGCATAGTGTTCTTCATTTGTGTATCGATGCCACAAACCGAGGCCCCAATAGTAGCCGTAGTGTAAGTGTATAAAGCAGTAAATGGTTTTTCTCTCATTTCTTTATTTTGTTTCACCATTTCAACGAAATCGCGAGCACATTCTTTGATTACATTTGTCATAATTTTCAGTTTAGAACTGGTGAAGAAGGGCGTGAGTTTCTGTCGAATAGTTTTCCAACGTTGATAGTCGGAAATAAACACAACGTTATCTGCCAATAGATCATTGTCATTGCAATTGATCCCTCTACTAGAGAAGCTCTCGAAATCTGTATTAAGAACAGCTTGTATGTTTTGGAGATCCCGCAAAATAAGAGTTGGCTTCGTCATCATGAATGAGCCAACGTGCGGTTCATTTGGATGGCTGTCGTAAACTTCTTTGTAGATTTCAGCAATTGAACGATCACCAAGTAGGAAACTCATAAATAAGTCATTCACTTGTACCACATTTAGTTTTTTCCAGTAGTCTTTGTTACTTTGTCTAAATATCAACCACACCACTAAGATTACACAGATGCTCAATAATATCAACAACATCGTGGGCTTGGTGCGACGGCGAGAAGCGTACTAATACGGCACTATAATGGGTAGAGTCGTTTTGTGTTTATTTATAGACTAGCGGCCGACCGCCCTTCGTTCGCATGGTTCGAGTTTTACACCCTTAAAGGTAGAGTTTCGTAAAATCCTTAGCGGATGCCTACGTCATTACATCTACCTGCATGCCAAATTTCAACCCGATCCGTCCTGTGGTTTGGGCTGTGCGTTGATAGATCACTATGTCAGTCAGAGTTATATTTAGATGTAATAATGCCTGTGTTTTGAATTAGGTATCCTGATTAATAATTTGGGAACATTAATGGCAGATACTTAATTTTTTTTATTCAATCGTTATCGAGGTTTTCCTTTGCCTTCATCGTGACTTGCATGTTATGTTTTGTAAATAAATGGACTCGTTTATAAGGTAATTTTTTTGATAATGTTATATTTGTTGAGATTAAAAAAATACATATTTTTATAAAACAAATAGCGTAAATTTTCCTTATTGCTGTTTATGTTACCTGATTGATTAATATGTATTTAGAATTGTTAAGAACTGGTCAGAGTTAAGAAGATAATATTTATTATTTTGTCATTAAAATTGCATTGTAAAAGTAAAACTAATAGTTATGAATCAAGCGGCTGGTTTTAAAGTTGGGCAATGCAATTTGTTTTTAGCCGACTTCAAAAAAGGAGGAGGTTATATGTTCGACTGTATGTATCTTTTTTTTATGTACCTATGTTCATTATTTATATGCTTGATGAATATGAAAGTTTTCACATTGACATTATTTTACTATTTTATCGGAAAAACGCGTATTTCGTAACAAAGTTGACACAGCCGGGTCAGTTGTATATCAGAAGCAAGCGGACAGGAAGTTAAACAAGCCTTTGCAAATACGCAGCCGAGACAGTTTTCTTGGTCCCAAAATAATGATATCTGAATGTTTATTTTTGTTGGAGACGAATAACATTGTGGGCGGCCTTTGAACTCTGTAACTGATAAAGCGTTGGTATTATTTACGTACAGTCGACAATACAATGGACGATACTTTTTTATTGCAAATGTGCTCCTATTGCAACAATATAAGACTATAATATTTTCATTGATACGATAGATTCAAACTAGTTTCGTTTCCTTTTTGTGAGTGTTTCACTGTTGAAGTTAGTCATGAGCAGTCTGCCCATCATATCTTGTTACAATTACAATCTAATGTTACAATTTTACTCAATGCAAACAAACAAATAATAACACAATCTTTCTATTGTAATTATATCATCGGTTTGAATCCTAAGAGTAGGTGCACACCGTTGATTTTTAGTTGGCCGATAGTTGTGCCCGATTTTAATTTGTATGAAGAATCGGCCAAATCGAATCGGTGTAGTGTGCTCACTCCCATACATGCCCATACTGATCAACTGCCCGACTAAACTATCGGCCGACGAAAAATCCACGGTGTGCGCCTACTCTAAGAAGGCGTT
>NW_021135401.1:0-22548 GCF_004193835.3 Ostrinia furnacalis
ATGCATAACTACGTATACCAACGTAAAAACTTTATTTTAGGCGTACATTTTGAATGAATTGAAATTAATGCGTAAAGATCTTGTAACCTACACTTTGATAACTAGCTACTTATTTGTGCTGCTGCTGTAGTAATCTCCAATTAGCTGGAAATATTTTAATACAGACAAATAGTCTAATATCTATTTGAAAATTTATCTAAAATACTGTAATATCCAATTACCTGGAAATATCTTTAATACAGAAAATTGTCTAGTAAATACCAATTTTGAAAATTAATCTTACATAGAAATCACATAGAACCAACAACGACGCAGAAGCAGCAACTACGCAAAAACGCAACTTCGCAAAACCGGCAACTACGTAGGAAGTTTTAACCGAGCGAAGACCTTAGCGACTAGTAATAACCGGTCGGCAGATGGCGTGCGATAACAATGATTATCTGAAGGTTCTTGAAATAACGAGCCAAAATCCAACCTTCCAGAATCTGCGACTGAAGAAACTACGACTTATTTTTCTAGGTCCTATTCCAGAAAACGATTTAGATGTTATGATTTTACCTTTTGAACTTATCTCAAGCGAATAAGATAGAGACTGTCGATGTAGATATCAGACGACTTGTGTTATGGTGTTTGATGACTGACCTATTACCGAAATTGGAAGCAATAACTCCTTACAGAGGTCAACGTAACTTTGGCAATACAACAAGTTAATTAAAGCTTCCTTTTGGAATCGTATAAATGAAGAATTGTAATTACCTTTTCTACTCCCTGAAGAGCTGAACTTTTAGATCTTTTTATTTTGCGAAACGAACTCCTTTGCTCATAGCTCGAATTTTATAATAATTACCGGCGAGCCAAACGCAGATTAGCGTACCATCCCTAGATTGTCGACATTCCACCAGCTCGCGTTAAGCGTTTCGCTAACTCTTTTATAATGGGAACAGCTAGGGATTGGAATTCGCTGCCTGCTGCTGTCTTTCCTTAACACTATCCGGATCTTTTCAAGGCGAGAGTGAATAAGAACTTACATGGCAGCTCTGCTATGCATCTCACTTGACATCAGGTGCGTGTGCGGGCTTATGTGTTACGTACGTGATTGCGGTCTGGAAGTTAAATTTTAATTGTCATAAAGATGTGAAGCTTGATTTTTGTTACCATTTGTAGATTTTCCATATTGTGATGGATTCACATTTTACTAACTAGCATGAAGAACCGTCATTTCGGATCATTTTTCTCCCAAAAAAGCGTGGCATGACCAATCATCCCGCGATCGCGGAGACACTTGACATGGGAAATTGGTGTCAAGTATGGCGCAGCCGTAGATTGATATGGCATTCTGTGTAATATACAATAGGCCCTTCGCAGAACTCGAGGAGCCAATGACAGTGCTGCAATTTGTCACTTAAGGAACGCTCCTTTGCGTGAAATGTGAGCGCAGTTAGCGTGAAATTAAACGTGATTTCATCCAGTTTAGATATTTCGTTGATTTAAAATTAAATAGAGTTCTCTAGTCTTGCATCAGATAAAGGATATCACAATTGTTTTTGAAAGACGAGATGATTCATATATTATTAACAAGTAATTCTTCAATTAAATTATGTATTTTCTTTTTATTACTATTTCTCATTAACTTCATGCACTAGTTATTTATTGGAACTAAACCGATAAACTACACCTTGCCTCTTATTTATTACTTTATTAATTGACCGCTGATAACTTGTTTAATCACAAATAAACATGACACTATCGTCTAGCAATGTGAAGTGCGAACAGTATTCCCAACAAAATGCAACAACACATGAGTTTATGGCAAATCACAGAGATGAATACGCGCGCTCTTAGTTTCATTTTATTCAGCTAAATTGTATGCTAAATGTAAGAGTTAAGGTTGATAATTGAAATGGATGTGCGGCTTTATTCTTTTGATGCAATTAACTCAGTGGGGGCAGAGGTCCTGCGGCGTAATTGCGTGTTTTGATGCAATCTATCAAATGTTTAGCGCTTTACGGAATGTCTGTGTAATACAATGCTTACTCACAAAATCATAAAGAATTTTATACTAGTTAAATCTAATTTCTGTAAATAAAATATGACCCCATTAGGTGTAGGGCATTTGAGCTATATTCGTAGGAATTTAGTGATGGTATGACGTGTTTGTTACAAAACGTTTTATATAGGCATAGATACCGTACAAAAATGTTCAGGCACGCAAAAAAGCAATTTTTTCAGATCGTCAGTCATAGTTTTCAGATTTCCTGAAACTTCCAAAATGTAAGTTTGTGTGAACATAATGGAGTTTATATTTAAACTGAAAGCTGGTAATTGTTTCCCAAAACTCTAAGATTTATAAAATAAACGCTGTCCGATGCCCTGAACAGAAAAAGTTTTCGGTAAAGATAAAATGAACGTCATTTTATTTTATCTTTACCAAATGGGCCACGACAAACTTTTTCGATTACAATGATTTGTGTTTCATTTGCTTTGGATATCTGTTTTATTGTGATTAATGGTCGTTATGTTACGCAATCTAAATGCAAAGAGCCTATTAATCAAAATAAAAATTAATAACGTGGCGTTTTGTGTAGTTCAATTAATTTATATCGACTGTATGCCAATCAAAATGATCAATAAAGTTACTATATTAATGTAGGAAGTTTTAACAGTAGTCTAATTTAAATCTGTCTTATAACAAGTTCTGTAAAGCCTATTTCATCCCATAGCGCCAATACACAACATCCTTGCAATCAAATATGGCTGAAATGTTATTTGTTCCGTTAGTGACGGAAAATTCCTATTTAATAACAAAGTGAAATAATATTAATTTCACTTTGATACTTAAATATCTGTAACCATTGTAATTATTTCGGTGTCTACCATATCATAGCGTAAATTAGCTTAATTTATTTCTTGTATCTAAGATTAATCTCCCAAAATAAAACATTTCACTGTGATTAATTAAACACACACTTGAGTAGTCTCGCGGGAGTCACGGCCATTTTATTGGGGTGTTTGCATGGGTCTCACATACCTGGCATTTCCGGGAACATTAATTTGTTGGTTTTTCTGATAAGTTCGCGGGATGAAGGAGATGCAACGGAGGTGTGAAAATTAAATGCTGTAAGTGAGGATGATATTGACAGAGCGAGTTTACCACCAATATTACTTGAAAATCAAAATATATATTTTTGTATGGTGATTTAAAATTTTAAAGAGACCCGTTTACGTGATTTTGTCCTCTAGACTCTAGACTAATAATCGAATCATATTTAAAATTCAAATTGCTACTAAAACTTTTCGGACGAAATAATTTGATAAAAAAATGTTTTGTCATGCCCAAAAAATTCAAAGCATTTATGCTGAAAATGAGACCCCTTTTATTATCCTCACAAAACGGTATTTACGCGTAAGCACGTAATGAAACAGTAGATAAACGTAAAGGTGAGTATAGAATAGAGCAATTACTTGTAGGTAACAAAACAACGAGCCGCTCTATGAAACGTCACACTGAAAAAATAGTTTGGTTACTGCTTACACAAATGAGTGACTAGCGAACTGGAGGTTACTACTAACTAGGTACCTATGGTTATAAGGAACAAAATTTAGTATTAATTAAAAACTATTTTGTAGTGAGCTAAATCTGGTTTGGTTATAGCTATAGGTTAACTCTCAGTTCGCTAGTCACTCTTTTGTGTAAGCAGTAACGAAACATGTTTTTCAGTGCACTCTTTCACGAAACAAATGTCGTACATTTACCTGTATTGTACCATACGTAAGAACGTTACATGATAGAAATGCTTTATTCTATACTCACCTTAATACAGACAACAAACTAAGGCCCGGTTTCCACCAAGGCGAAGCGGTGCGGAGACGAGAGGAGATGTACGGCGCAGCTGGCATGCTATTTCCACCAAAGCGGAGAAGAGAAGAGCGGAGCGTTGCGGAGACTATGTTTGAGCTGTGCGTAGCTGTCAGTCTATTGCTATCTATGAATAGCGGCGAATAGAATTTGAAATTCTATAGAAAAACAAGTGCGCCTGACACTTCTCCGCTCGATCCATTTCCACCGAAGCGGAGCAGAGTGGAGATGTACAAATAATGGAATCTGATGGTTATTCAAAAAACTTCTCGGCTCCGCTCCGCACCGCCTTGGTGTGAACCGGGCCTAATCCCCTGGGTATTTTTGTGGCTTAACACAGCTAATTGCGATACCTACAATGAGAAACTCTTGAGTCGGCAGCTGTGTAGCAATATGAGTAGTTAAGCACACATTAGGAACCACCGCGCGGAACAATGCCTTGTGAGTGGTGGATTAATTTGTTTCACGTTGTTTATGTTAGAAACGCAATTATTCCATTACTTTGTGTTAGGGCACGTGATTTAGGTAATGAAAAGTGTTTAGGTATTTCCATTAGCATTAGTTCTAGGCTTAACAACTTATGTGAATGTGTTATCGTATTGTATTTAACCTACGAGTATAACCTATTTTATATTGTATCACACGATATTTAATTAAAATATTCTCTTATTCCCAGAAGTGAAACCTTAAATGTACCCAATGTTCATACATTGCGAACATTTTATTACATATTATTATGTAAAACTAGATGATGTACAGATATTTTGGAACACTTACTAAAACAGGAAAATTATTTATAGGAACAAGGTGTACAGATTCCAATATGTTCCATCAACCTACTTATTTATGAACGTGAATGTCATGGTGTTAACGCAGGAAAAACGTAATTCAAACCATTCTAATGTTAAATTAACTTGTTCTATCGATTAGTTAGTATGGATGAAATAAGAATGAATTCAAAGACTTACGGGAAAGAATGTGGTAAGTAATATAAAACCACAAGTGGCTAAGTAATCAAGGTTACCCTTGTACATTATTAACTGGCTTTATCTCTTTTACAGCTCGCTGAGCCCGAACTAACCGATCGGACTAACTGATAAAGAAACTATGAGATACCGTACTTTGTTATATTACGAAACGATACGATGCCGCGATGGTCGATTATTAGAAAATGAACTTCTGCGCGCTTGAATTTCGGGTTTTACGATTTTTCGGAAAATTAAATTTATCCTTTCTTTTTTCCGAAAATTAAAAAAAAACGGTTCAGTCGTTCTCGACTTTTACGCATAGCAATACATTTAACGATTTGTTCTTAATTATACATGAAAATGAGCGTCTTAAATAGTAATTTATAAAGCAGGGCTGCTTATAACGTCAGATGGAGAGCTTAGAGTGACTTTATATTAGTAGACACCAAAGTTACCTAAGCATTCTGTTCAAGTTGAAGATACATTATTCACAGATTTGTATAAAAAATGTGACGTGCGCGTAGGGTAAAGGAATTCCATAAATGAGCTACAAGTAAAAAAGGAATGTCAATGTCGGAGCCTTTGTTGTAAACCTTTGTACGTACTTATATCTTGTTCAGTACATTATTGCATAAAATTCTGACACCGGAAACACATAGGCACAAGACCTATATTTTGGGTGAGGTCTTTTTAATCATCATACTAGTCACACTTCACACTAATATTATAAATATGCCATATTCAAACGTAAATATTCAACACCCAAAGTGGTGATAAAGTAGGTAAACTAAATTTGGCAGATGTAAAAGTGCCCTGAAGGGTGTGCCCTGAAGGGTAGTATGGTTTCAGCTAAATGACGTCCACTGCTGAACAAAAGCCTCCTCAAGGATTTCAACAACAAGTGGTGGTGACCACAGGCCGGAAGACGTAGTGTGGGCAGACTTCCCACTCGGGGGATCGACGATCTATTGTCTTAGGTTTGTACTTTAAGCTAATTTGCATCTGTAATAACAATTTAACAATATTGTGCATCTGTGGGATTTTTCATAAATACTTTTTTCTTTGAATATTTGTATAGGTAACATACCTACCTACTCGTAACTTAAAAAAGAAATTCAAACAAGTTCTACGTACTCGTATTTTCATTCCCAATGGATGTTTTCTGGGGTAAAAAATAAGTAAGCCGTTGAGTTCTCGGAAAACCATTCATACTAAGTGAAGTATACAAATAAAGTATTTTCTTGTCATTCATTAAATTCGGTAGTACTATATCGTCAACAGTTCCATCTACTCATTTCCGTTTATTCTCTCGCTCTCATCAAATGGTGATTCTTTGCGATAGAACGAGACGACATGACCGGAATTGGGTAGCTGGAACTGTGGCTGATAGAAAGAAAGAAAATAATCTTATTTAGCCACAAAAGAAAATACATAAGTACACATTTAATAAAAATTTAAATATAGTACGATAGTACCTACTGTATAAAACTAGGCAGGTATAACTAAACCTTTATGTACTGTAGGAAGTTATAATAATAACTGTCCCTCCAATCTCACCTATTTCAGACCTATTCTAATTACAAGCTTAAATACATTTTAAATTGACGCATACCCTTGTAAAATAGAGGAAGGTTAGACAGCTAAAATCCAATTAATCGAGAAATTCTAAAATTGTAGACAATAGGTGTAAGTATAGCCCTGGTAGCCTCAAAAGACCTTTGGTACAATTTGTAAAGAGGACCTGCTAGTAAAGTTAATAGCGTAGAAGTGTCTAACAACTTTTTCGACTGCCACTGAACTCTATATTTAAGATTAAATTGCCTCTCACAAAGATTCCCACGAGTGTAATAATAACAGTATAATAATGATTTTAGATTTTCTAATTCTTTGCTTATATCGTTAGCAATATTTACCGTAAAATCCTCTCTTCTAAAGCAGGCTTTTTCATAAAAGGCTCCGATCGGACCTAATCAGAAGCCATAATGGCCATACTTAGGTAGTAAAGTAAGGCACCAGCATAAAGAGGGCCAACTTCAAACACAAATTCAATACCGTAAGTAGAGTTAAAGTTGAGAAAGCCCCTTTGTATAATATTTAAGTGTATGTTTTCTGGTCGATAGACATTTCACGGACGTGCATATTTCAGTATACAAACACATACGTCATTTTACAGTACAAATAACGTTGTATACGTATATCCTAAAATCTATCCGTAGCTACACAATATATACTACGTGCTACGAAAAGTTGTAGTATACTACACGTGGATTTTGCTACGTATCACTGTAGCACAACGCGCCGTAGCCTTACTGTAATACTATAGTCCAGTCATTTAAGCTTAAATTAGGTAAGAATCTCGGAATTAGAGATACCCAGCTGTAAGTCTGTAAATACTTGTATATTGACACCCTAAAAGTTGTCTCAAAACCTACATATGGTAGGGTGTAAGCAACTATTAAATTTTAAGGTCAAAGGTCACAAAAATCGGTTTTTTGCGCTTTTTTTGGAAATATCTCATTTCCTATGGGTTTTTTGCTATTTGTATTTATTATCAATATTGTAGAATACTAAATTCTCTACAAATTTTGTTTAAAAAATTTTTTTATACGGTGAACCGTTTTCGAGATAGAGGGCGGAGAGCGCGCGGTCACTGCATCACTTCAGGTCAACTTAAGACAGGAATTAGCGGGAAAATCCTTTTGTATGAAAAATCTAAACCGCTTAAGTAGACCTGAAGTGATGCAGTGACCGCGCACTCTCCGCCCTCTATCTCGAAAACGGTTCACCGTATAAAAAAAGTTTTTAAACAAAATTTGTAGAGAATTTAGTATTCTACGATATTGATAATAAATACAAATAGCAAAAAACCCACAGGAAATGAGATATTTCTAAAAAAAGAGCAAAAAACCGATTTTTGTGACCGTTGACCTTGAAATTTAATAGTTGCTTACACCCTACCATATGTAGGTTTTGAGACAACTTTTAGGGTGTCAATATACACGTATTTACAGACTTACAGCTGGGTATCTCGAATTCCGAGGTGAACTTACTATAATGACTGGACTACTACGGCATATGGGTGCTACCAAAACCCTGTAATAATGAAAAAAAATATTAAAAAGATTTTTCAAATGATCCTTATAATGTAATTCATGAATTAAATCCTCCCTTGAACCCTCTGGACCGGGTAATTAATAGGCCGTCACTCAAAATTTAACCAACAATAAATTGTTATGCCCAGGATTTTTTACTCCGGAGGAAACTCGCTGAGTAAAGTTATTTTGATAGAAGTAAAGTATAAAATAATAGATTTAATTTCAAATATTGTTGTACGCATAAAAGTAATTTACACTTCAAAGGGATTATTGACGTTCTAACCAATATGATAAAGACCAATATGACCAAGTTTTCGGTAACTTTACAATATTCATAGTAAATAAATAATACTTCAGCGTAGATCGTCCCGCTTTAATAAATATTACAAACTCGCAAAAATCTTTTTCAAAGCAATGAATTACCAGCTTTCCCCGGAGCTGCATTTTTTGCATGATAAAAACCTTTTTACTGCTTTTAACCAGTGTCAGGGCGTAATCAAATCTTCCAAGTTGAATTTGACCCACTTCCTATTTCAAGTGATGACTGACTATTTGCATAATTTTTATATTAAGGGCTGATTTTTCAACCGTCGAATAACTTTTAACTGAAGAATAAGTTTGGCACATTGACAGTTTCAGTCCTAGCTAGGAAATATGTCAAAATGACAAGTTTATTCTTCAGTTAAAAGATATCTGACGATTGAAAAATCAGCCCTAAGTCGGATGAAAATATGGCAGCATAACCTCGCTCGATAAGAGTCTGAAAAGTGGCTAAATAGCTCATAAATTCCGCGATAACACATAGTAAAAAATACATGCGAAATTTTAGAGTACTTGCACTTAGGAGTTAAATAAACAAAACGTGTATGCGTTTCACTGTGGTATATTGTCTCTCACATCGGCAAACTGTTCAATACAATATCTGACTCCAAATAAATCTATTTCTAAATTTATCATCTACATCATTACCGAAGCCTAATCATGTGAAGATTTTGTTAAAACCCTATTTAATTATTGTATATCAAATTAATTATGAGCTAATAGTTATTACATCTCATTAGAGAAGCTACATTTGTAGTGTTGCTAAGCATGTACTGCTCATTTTCATCCTTGTTTTTCGTGTTTTGCAAATTATCTAATTTATCTCGAGTGGAATGTTGCGTGCCAGTGTTGCCAAGCGAAGGCTACACTAATTACAACCAAGGAACAAGAAATTGTTAATTAATTAAGAATTTAAAATTAAGAAGTTGTTAATTGAAATAAGAATCTATTGCTAATATTTATTAGCAATAGATTCTAAAACAAATACTATTCACGGTAAGGTTCTTCAATTCGCCTCCTACATTTGTTTAGCGCTAGAACGCGTAGGTTTCTTGAGGATCCTTGAAATAAATCTCGCACCTCATATGTCAGTTCGACTCAAGGATAAGATCCGCCTTTGTTCATCTTTTATTGAATTTTCTTGACGCAACTTGCATTAAACGCACACACAAACATGAAAATACACATTTTTTCTTTTAGTTGTATTTGATAACTTCATTTAGTTTTGTATGTAACTATAGCTCAGCTTGTAATGATAAAATCATCATTTCAGTCTTGGGCAGGATAATACTTCATGATTTCACGCTTTTTTATTCATCTAATGCCACATCTTTGAGGCCATTGTAAACATAAATCAATGTTGGTTATTATTTTTTGTATCTGCGTGGGTGTGAAATCAAATTACTCAGCTGGCTACATATTTTTTACGTCAGTCTTGGGTGCTATCAATTAAAGAACATAATGAAGAGTTTGATATAGTACGCTTCATATTCGGAGTGCTCGCTCGCATATCCGAACAGTAATTTTAACGAACAATCATTTTTTTTATTTATTTTAAAGATTTATTGCCACGAAAGTGTAGCATAGCACGATCTTCCAATCAAAATGAAATCACGTGAGTCTGTGATGTCGAAATCATATTTGCAAAAGGTTGCAGACATTCACCGTTGGAACACTTTGTACTTGATACGTGTCTGTGTTGCCATCAACCAAGCTGTCGTGTGCCCGCCAAAGGGAATATAGGCCTTTGATGCATGACATTTTCAAAGACGAGATACATTTTGACATAACATAATAATATGGAATGTATTTGAAATTGTATCGGATTGAAATTGAAAAACCGGGATTCGAGTCGTCATTAAAATGCGGCAAATAACACAATTGTATTTCTTTTATTAAATAACTCAGATTCTTCAGAGTAGGCGCACACCGTTGATTTTTCGTCGGCCGATAGTTTAGTCGGGCAGTTGATCAGTATGGGAATGTATGGGAGTGCGCACACTACGCTGATCCGATTTGGCCGATTCTTCATACAAATTAAAATCGGGCATAACTATCGGCCAACTAAAAATCAACGGTGTGCGCCTACTCTTATAGATTGTAGTTAGTTCTACTGAAAATCACTAAGTAACTACTGTCGCAACCTACTTCTCCACAAATTGGCGGGTTTCCACCAATTACAATCCATCAAAAACCCAATTCTACAGCGGATGGAATTCTTAATTAATAGTCCTGGCATCGGACCGTCAGTAATTGGCCAGTTTGTGTTGATCAATGCTTCGAATCTACATAATGGGGTTTAAATTTTGTTCAAGGAAAAACCGTCTTGAGACGTATCCTTGAGCTTGAGTATCTGATACCATGAATCCGTAATTCCATCCCATTATATCATAGAAATTTGATTTACCAAATGATCAAGGATGTTGTTTCGAGAATCAGGAAATGTAAGTTGTCTAAACATTAGTTTACCCATATATTGTTTTAAACTATGGAGTTACTCCGTGACCATGGCGCTTGCAACAGTGCCGAAATATCGAAAACTCAAAAATAAGGTATATGCTAGCAATAATAATTATATTAGTTTACCCATACTAAGAAAAAATGAAAATGAAAAATATTTTATTCACACTTAGTACGAATGTTACAAGTAGTTGAGGAAAAAAATACCAACAACAATTTATACATTACATGTTTTACATACATGGCTTCAAATAAGAGTAAAATATAACTTTCCACCAAAATGTTATAAAAATAACATCCACTCCTAAACCATATCAAGTTCCCGTTATCCCAACTAATATTATAAACTAGCTGTGCCCGCGACTTCGTCCGTGGAGAAGTCGAAAACGTTCTCATACGATTATTTTTAAATGTTTGAACGTTATTATCTAAATGTTAAGAATACTTTTAAAATATAAAAATCAGGTTAAATAAACATGAAAATATTTTTTTCTTATATTTTATGAATATGCAGCTCGGCCTTTGATCCGGTGAAAGTTACTCGGTGGTATTATTTCTTTACAACGAAATCGAAAACTACACCTACCGCAGTATTATTGGTAAACTTTTTTTTATATTTTCCTACGGGTGCTAGAATCACCAAGCTTCCAGCATGCCACTGGCCGTGGGAGAAGGAGCTTTTCCTCAAGACTACTCCCACTACCTCAAGGGCCTCCGCCAAAACTCTCGCGCGAAAATGAGTTTATGTATACAGCGCAAGCAGGTGCCCGCGGCATGACTTTCATGCATTAGATACTATGCATTGTTGGGCGAGCGCACGCAGCGGGCACCCACTCCGAGGTTAAGTGGAGGCCCCTAGAGTATGGTAGTCGTTAACATGACGTCATGATTGTAAAAAAATCCACTAATGAGTAATTAATATCAACTTTGAAGCAAATCACCACTAAAATAACTTACTACCCCTTTTTAACATGGTTAGGGGGTGCATTTCACTAAAATACGAAACACGTCTTCCATTAATTCTGTTATAGAATGCTTATGCAAAATTTTAAGTAGATTGGACGAAGGAATCTCGTTATTTCATACAAACTTTGCCCCTCCTTTTTACCTCCTTAGGGGTAGAATTTTGGAAAATCCTTTCTTATCAGATGCTTACGTCATACAAAGAACACACCGTCCAAGTTTCAGGTCTTTACGATCAGCGGTTTAGGCTGTGCATTGATCCATCAGTAGCGCGCGTAGTACAAACAAACAAACAAACAAACAAACAAACAAACAAACAAACAAACTCTTCAGCTTTATAATATTAGTATTATATTAGTATTAGTATAGATGCGAAAGTAACTCTGTCTGTCTGTCTGTCTGTCTGTCTGTTACGCTTTCCCGCTTAAACCTCGCAACCGATTTTGATGAAATTTGGCATAGAGATAGTTTGAGTCCCGGGAAAGAACATAGGATAGTTTTTATCCCGGTTTTTGAAACAGGGACGCGCGCGATAAAGTTTTTCTGTGACAGACAAAATTCCACGCGGGCGAAGCCGCGGGCGGAAAGCTAGTCGCCTATAAATATCACCGATGTAATCTAATTTTTAGAGAGGTAATATGAAAATTGACAATAATTTAGGCAATGTATTTTAGAAAGATAAACCTTAGTAAAGAAATCCAAGTCTGGCGCAACTTGTAAATTATTCCTAGAGTTGCAAAAGAATGAGCAGACGGTCAATTTATTCTTTCTTAGAATAACCTAATTGTCATATCAAAAATAATATAGGATTTCTTGTGTTATTCCTGAGCCTTCTCTAGCTCTTGTCCGTTCGAAAAGTTTGACACTTGACTAAGGATAACTTAAGGATACCTATTCATAAATACTGGCTTTTGCCCATGCCATGTTCGTTCGTTTCAGCCGAATGACTTCCACTGCTGGATGGTGGATTTCCACATAGATCGGTCCGACGCCGCTCGCATCCAGGCACCTCCCGAGACCTTAAGGCTCGTGGTCGCCACTCGAGAACTTTTTGTTGGAGTTTGGATCGTAAGAAGGAAAAGACCACGAAGATTACCACGGATTTATTTTTAGAACATACAGCACACAGAGACTACATGAGATCGAGTGTTTGATCCAGAAGTCTGGAAACCTTACATTGACAGCGGAGTGCCAAATTCAAATATTCAAATATGCTTGCGTTTAACCAAAAAGTTTCTAACTTTCCAACACTGGCCCTTAAACGCAAGCTAAACTTACAATAAATACATTTATAAAACACTTAACACTAAAGAAACACAACACAAATATAAAGTTAACATTTTTAAAAAAACTTAAGTTACAATTAGCTTTAATTCAATTGTTAGCATTAAGTAACTTAAATTAAAGTTAGCAATTGACACACAAACTTATTGTGTTTCTCTTTACATAGTGCTTTAGTTAACACATCAGCTAACATAACAACAGTTGACAAATATTTAATTTCAACTATTCCTTTGTTTACAATTTCTTTAATAAAATGATGACGAATATCAATATGCTTAGTTCTAGAATGAAACATATAGTTTTTACATAGTTTTATAGCAGATTGATTGTCATTGTAAATTGTTATTCTAGGCATGGTACCAAAAATCTCACATATAAACTTTCTAATAAATAGAGCTTCCTTACATGTGTCAGACAACGCCATGTACTCCGCCTCAGTACTGGACAAGGCAACAGTACGTTGCTTGCGACTCTCCCAAGTAACGACTGACTTACCAATAGTAAACACAAAGCCTGTGTATGACTTGCGGTCCATGTTGTCTGACGCCCAGTCAGCATCAGCATAAGCTGAAATATCCATGCCCGACCTAGAAAACACAAGAGCAAAATTACTAGTACTTCCGTACTTAGTTTGGAAGATGAGTGCTCAATCGCCATGATGAGCGGGTCGTAATCATCTGTGAGCCCACTCAGTATGATCACCGCAACGAGTTCGTCGTCCAGCGGCGATTCAATTTCACTCAGTTGATGTGAAATTTCTTTTATTTTGTTTAGGTAAACTTCCATTGAGTTACACTCCGATAATTTCGTATTGAAGAGACTCCGCAGCAAGCCCAATCTCCTGCTCAGACCACGTCCCTCATACGTTTTCTGAAGTATTGTCCACGCTTCGTGGGCACTTTTGGCAGTGCGTATATGCGGGATTATGGTCGGCGCCACGGACAGCGCGATGCGCGCTAAGGCCTTATCATCCTTCTTCTTGTCCTCGTCGGCCACCGCTTCTACGCAGTCCCACAACTCTTCGTGGATTAGCACCATTCGCATCGAGAACTTCCACGTGGAGTAATTTTCTGCCCCCTTTAGTCTCTCAATGCAATTCTGACCGAATCCCATCGAAGCCATCTTGAATACCGTTCGCCGCTTCCGGTACGGTAATAATTCCAAGTGCACGATGTACGACCAATCTCGCGGAAATATGGGTGCTTTTCACTTCTTGTAACTACGCTCTGCTACCATGTTGGAGTTTGGATCGTAAGAAGGAAAAGACCACGAAGATTACCACGGATTTATTTTTAGAACATACAGCACACAGAGACTACATGAGATCGAGTGTTTGATCCAGAAGTCTGGAAACCTTACATTGACAGCGGAGTGCCAAATTCAAATATTCAAATATGCTTGCGTTTAACCAAAAAGTTTCTAACTTTCCAACACTTTTCTGCTCCAGCTGCCATCAGCTCTGCGAGTTATGTGCCCCGTTGTTAAATAATAAGTAATATATCCGTCATGTAAGAGATAACTCTTACATCAGGTAAGCCAAGTATAAACATAAGTCCGCAGCTGAGCCCCACAACATATTGTTGTGGGGCTCATAATAATAACATAATGTTGAAACTGTGTTCGTTCTGCAGAAGAGAGCAGTGCGGGCCATTTATAACCTTGGACCCCGATTTTCCTTGAGAGAATACAGTATACTTGAGAAACAGTAGCCTCACAGTTCATTTATGAAAACCTTTTATATGTTCGCAAAAATATAGAGCAATTTACTAGAAAGAGTGATTTACACAAGTTCAATACAAGAAACAAAAATAAACTTGCCGTTCCAAAGGACAATGTTCGTTCTCCATACATTGTTCGCCGTTAGATCAACAGTGCCGAAATAATACTTTCTAGGTTCTAAATGACACAAATCTTTATGTAAGAACAATTATTCCTGGCGGACCAATTCTATAAACTTATTGATAGCAATATTGTTATCATAACCTCTTACTTACTAGTATTGTATTATACAGGGTGTTTGGCGCATCGTGTGCCAAAATGATTTGACGGATAGAATGGGTCATTTCCTATATTTTCAGCCCCCATAACACGTTCCATGCCAGGCGGCTACTTTTTTAATAATTTTTAGTAATTTCACCAAAATACCCAAATCGCATCATTTAATTTCAATTTAAAAAAAAACTACTAGGCGTAGCCTCAAAGTAAATATTTTGTGAAGTTTTTACCTGCTTTGAACTTATTGTAAAGTAAAAAAAAGGTTCAAAATTCAAAATTTGAATATCAGTCCGAGTAGAGTCAATGCACTAATTTAAGGAATTTGTGAAGTTGTTGTTATTATTTAAACAAGATTAGTATACCGTTTGAATGGGGATAGACTAGAGAAGTTTTCATAAAATCCGAAGATCGCTATCTCTTTTAAACTGAGCTCAGGCTTAGGGATGGTAGGGTCATATCGTATGCTGACGACACTGCTTTACTATTCTGTGGGAATAACTGGGAGGAATCCTACGCTAGAGCTGAGGCAGGACTGCAGTCGGTGGTCAGCTGGCTGAGGCAAAACTTGTTAACTTTAAATACCGATAAAAGTAATTACGTCACCTTTTCTATTACAAAAGGTATGCAACCACATAGCCGCTATAGTCTGATCGCACATACTTGCCATTCTAATACAAATAGTTGCACGTGTCCAAAACTCACAAAAGCCACATCTGTTAAGTACCTAGGAGTTCACATCGATCAGCAGTTATCATGGCATCAACAAATCCACGCAGTTACTGTAAGAGCCAGGAAAATGATATGGATATTTAAAAATTTGCGACATATCGCAGACAAAAATCTTATTATTTATTTTTAAATTGAAAATGACCCGATTTTTGCCGTTGTTCTTTGTTATGATAAAAAGTGGGGAAATGAAAGACGGAGTTAAGGGAGCGGGCTCTAGAACCCCGTTCTGAATCAATTCTTGGATCTCTGATGACATCATCACTGATGTTGGGGTTTGATATTTTTGCATTATTTCCGGTGTTGGGAATACTAATGGTGGCATTTGATCGAAAGGAATGCGCGCTGACGAAATCAAATTGAGAATGGTTTTTGGAGGATCTAATTTGGCCCAGGCTGCTCGATATAGCCTGAGACAACCGCCCGAAAACCGTCTCGAGTCATTTGTTTCTATACCTGCTACCTTGATCTTTGCGCCCCCCCTTTTTCTTTTTGTCTCGTTGATCATAGTGACGCTTTTCCGATTTACCCTGTTGTTTATTTTTTGACTGCTGTGTATTTCGAAAGGAGTTCTCACGAGACGTTGAGGCAACGGGGGACTTCGAGCGCAATGGAGATTTAAAACGAGAAGCTGGCTTTGCCCTAGGCATGCTTTCCTTGACCAACTTTTCAGTACCGCCTATTTTTTGTAAATAACCGGCCAAATCTAGAGGGTTAAACATGTATTCCGCAGAAGGTGGAATCTTTTCGATATCTTCACGCGTAAACTTTTCTTTCAAACACTTAAGAAGTGCCTTACGACGAAATTCTAAAACTTCTGCGCGTTTCCCGCATACCATTTGCAGAATATCATGTGAAACCGCTTTATAATCAGAATCGTTACCAAAAAGTTCTCTTAACTTATCGTGAATTGCAGATAATTTAGCACTCGGTTGCGAAGACCAATCAATAAGTTTCCGTAACGCCGTATTCAGCGATTCGTTTTGTGTCAATAGGGCATTCGATAAAGCCGCAAAACTACGTTCCATTTGAAACCATCTAATCGGAGCGAAAGGATCTTCCAAACGTCTCAACTCCTCATTTATTTTTAATTCGCAAAAACCCGGAAACGCTACGTATTTTTTCTGCACATCCGTATAACGCACCGCATTCCACTCCGTAGAATTGAATCTCTGCATACTAATAAGCTTAGAAACTCGATCGGGATCAGCTTTAGGAATCGAGGGCTCTTTAACGGAAACGTCAAGCTCCGCGATGTCGCCCACCGGAGCGGGGGTACACAAAAAGGGGGCCTCGAGCACATCGCGTGATTCCGTTCGCGGCACAGTCGACGTCACAGAGGCCGAAACACCGGGACGCATGGCAGCCCGATTCGCGTAAAATACAGTGTGAGTCACGTTAAAGTGTACATATGAAAATAGATGAAACTAGACCTATTTTTATCGACAAAAAAGAGGTCAAAAAATTTTTGAGTTTTTTTTTTTAATTTTTTATAGAATTTTTTTTCTTCAAATTACTTATTGTAAAGAAAACGTAATAACTTTTAAACTGAGCGGTATATCCTGATAAAATAAAAACAGTAATAATGCTAAATAACAGGCAATACTAAAAAAATACATAAAATACACAAAAAAGGCCAACAAATAATAAAAAATTATACTTTTTGAAAAAAATCGGCTTAAAAATTCGTGTTTTTTTGGTTATTTTATAAATTTCTCCAAAAAATGCCCCTATAACCGGTGGTGTTTATTACTTTGTATTGTTCTCTATCGTATTATCTTTGTAAAACCAAAAATCGCATGTCTTTATCCTTATCACAACATTTGCTATGATCGTTTGAACAAAGGCCTGCCACAACATTATTCTCCGCTACAGGTAGAGAATCCAAGTTGGAGCAGCTGGTTTTGTAATTTTGATAACAATTTAGAGAAGCATTATTCAGTGTAACATAACAAAAAAAAAAATTGGAAAAAGTGAAGATTTGTGGCAACACGAGTAAAAGGACCGTCACCTGGAGTAGAATTTTTTGATTTTTTTTAAATGCCTATTATTTTTAAAATATGCCACATAGATTTTTTTTTATATTTTTCTGATAACCAGCACAACTTGCCTCAACACCCAGTTCCGGCTTGACGTTACATTACGGGACACCCTGTATATTGTTAACATGACTCACCAGCTGCTGGGACAGTATCTCAAACCTCCGGTCCAAGTCCCGCGTGGAGTCGCGCGAGCTGCTGCTGGCGCGGCGCTGGCGCCGCTTGGGGCGCGGCTCGTCGTCCTCGGAGCTGGAGTCGGCCGAGGAGCTGGAGCTGGGCGCGCCGGAGCGGGGCGGGCGCCGGCCCGCACTCGAGTCGCCGTCGCCGTCGCCGTCCGCCGACCGCAAATGTTCCCGTCCGCCGAAAGTGTCCGTCGTAGGCATGGTCGAATGATTTTCACTCATTTCACTTCACGCAACGGTATTTTGTAAAAATATATTAAACTTTCTACTTTTATCTCGAACGTTAGAAAAATTATGAAAATAAAAAATTTTTGTAGGTAGAAATGAACGTTATGATTGAAAAATCTAACGACAACCGTTCGGTTCGAAAAACGACGCAACAATGACACAAACTGGTGGCTCGCTCTCTGGTTTCTGAGTTAGTTCCAGATTTGGCTATTGGGGGCGCTAGCGGCGTGGTCACGTGACGGTAAAGTAGCGACATCTAGCGACAACGCAAGGAAATACGATGTACTCTCTCACATAATGGACTTCGGACGTCAAACGGAACACAATGTTAAATTGTTATAGTGACAGACTTAGGAAGACAGAGTTGCCAGCCAGGCAGACTTAGATCAAACCCTACCACCAACCAAACCGAGCAGAAAATTTCACCTCCACTGGGAATCAAACCCGGGACCTCTGAAGCTTACCTCTTACCACTTGAAGACAGAGGCAGTTGTTACATTTTATTCTCTCTCTCTTTTCATGTCGACAACAAACCTACACAGTGTCAGCCCAAAACTCCGCCACAAGAGTGGCGTTTTCAGTAACACTCATCAAATCCTCCTGAGTGCAGTTGCTTGGGCACTCAGGGCATGACATCAGGTGCTTCAGGACATTTTACTATTACCCTTGAAATACTTACTACAGAGAGAAGAAGAAGGAGGGATATCATTTGGAGGTAGGAAGCCATAGTTCCTCTGAGTTAAAGTTCCCCTCCACCTTCAGCCTAATCATCAGTTTCCACCAGGTGTGACGAAGGGCAAGAGCTTCCTCGTTGAGAATAAAAACATGTTCTGTCCAGTTATTGTCTCTAAATCTGTTCTACGTAATGTAAACTTAGAGGATTCCCAATATATGTACATATTATTCACTCTAAGAAAGTCAAAAACATGTAACGGAATCTCCGACTTACTACTTTAGTGGAGCGATTACAGGAAATAGTGGCCCATTAAGTAGGTACATGTTTTTTTTTTTATTATTATGAATGTTCAGGAAACGGCGCAGTTTTTCAAATGGTTTTGGACCTAAAGAAGTTCTTTTTTTACTTAAACTCTTAAGTTGATTTGATAGTATTCTGCTAAAAGCATTATCCCACCAAAAACATTCTGTAAAAAACTAGCCAAGTCTCGATGGAGCTGCTTGTTTATCTCTAAAAAGTAATGAAATCTAGACAAAGTCGTGCCAAGTCTATGGTTCCTTACTGCGATTTCTTTATTATTATAGTTAATGTTGTGTGACTTGGCAACATTGACACAAACATTTGGCACAAAAAAAAAACATTTTCTAGCAAAACTTTTGAATCTTGCGTCAAAGATAGGAAGGTGATTACTTTTTTCAAATATCTGCAATTAATAACAAATCTGTCAAAAAAAGGAAATCTGAGAAAAGTCAACCCAAAAAAAAGATAAAAAATATAAAGCCTACTAGGTCATAGAATTTTGAAATATCACAAAATTAAGTATATGTCCTAAACTAAGCAAAATCGTATATATTATGTTAGGCCTCAGCCACAATCAGCCTCGAGTTTAGCGGGCAGCGGGGCGGGAGCGGCGGCGGCGCGGCAGCGGCAGGATCTTATGCGTGAAATCAAAGAGGTGCTTAAAAATTGAGAACTGTTCAGATATTGTTTTGAGTATGCGAAATGTAAGTTTAGGAGCTGCTTAACTATTTGAGAAGCCGTCAAATATTTAAATGGCGTTTCAGTATTCGGTCGTTAATGTCTTTTAAACAATAACAGTAAAGAAAGGAATAAAAAAACAAATTTTTGAACTGTTATAATAAAGCTGCTAGCAATTTACGGCATTTAGAAAAAGATTTTGGTAATGCCCCCTACTGAAACTTTGTCCGATGTGAATACTTAAAATCTGAAATATATTTCATTTGCGCCGGGCCTGGGTTTTTTTCCATACTTCGTGAGCATTGTCCTCTCTAATCCATATCTGTGAACCGCACCTAATATCATACTCTCTAATCTGTGCTAATATCCCAAGCCCAAGTCCCATCCCAGTTCATCCCACTTTATCTCACTTCGTAACTCGTCCCAAACTCACTTGAAAATGGCATAAATCAAGTCGGCCTCAACGAGTATTGCCAAGAACAAAAAAAAAGAAGAAGAAGTATCCTGTAACAAGTCACTTACAAATTAATTTACTTTCCTGCCCCCCTAGACAAAACGCACTTTTTGATCGAATCGAAAATCGAATCCGTCAAAACTCCATACAAAAAAGGGGCTTTTCGACCACTTTTCGACTGGTTTGCGATTATAATTTGCACTTTGTCTAGACCCACTGATCTATTCTTTTTCCAAATTCCGATTTCCGTTTTTCCGTTCCTTGTTTTACTAATTTCACGTTTCCTCGTTTTGAAAAAAAAAACAAATAAACAAAAAATAACTTGATAATGGCAAATGCGCAAGACGCGCGAGCTATTAAAAAAAAAAAACAAGTCACTTGCATGAAGCTAAAGATAAAAATGGAGGGCAGAGTTGGAACAAAAACTTGAGTCAAATACCTACTTATATCTATCTCGCTCTCTGCGGCCGTACCTCTCTTTTTAGTGTGAACTGTAATATTGCTATCTTCTGATTTAAATCTCCTTGTAAATTCTTCGAAATAGCCAATTCACTAACCAAATCAGAAGTTAAACAAATAAATAATTAATATTTGAAACTAAGATTACCTAGTTAAATAAAAAATCACAAAATTGTCGGCCATTTAGGCTTAATGTGTTGGCGAATCAGGGAATTACAATCCCAATTCCTGGGTAATCGGTACCATGTGGCAACATCGGCCCAATCCGGCCCATCATGGCGGTTGTTTACTATTTTGTTTATTAAGCAGTTAATTTCGTTTGAGATTGTTTACAGGAAATAATCATTGTTTTATCACAAGAATTGGTGCAAAATTTTGTAGTGCGTGGTTGCGGTAGTACGTGGTGTCCTGGAAGTGACATAAGATTCCACGCGTAAGTGTTTATTTCGTGATTTCCGACATTGGATCATTGTAAACATTTTTCACATTTTTTACAGTAATTTCTTCCTAAAACGTTTTACCAGTAATTACACTTATCATTTTTAATGATACCTAAGATGTCAAGAAATAAAGATTTTACATTGGTTTCATTGAATTTGAGCAATTTTATATTTTTTGTTTATTTAGAAAGAGCGAGTCTGCCCACAGAGAGCGAGATAGTGATACATAGGTTGTGCTTCAAGTAGGTATTCGAAGTGTGGCCTCCATTTTATCTTTAGCTTCATGGTCTGGTCTGGTCTGGTCACTGGTCGGTCATTCATTCGTTCATTAGTTGTCAATGTTGTCATTCATTCATTCAGCAAAAAAAATGTGGTGTGAGGTGTTGTGATATAGTTTTGTAAATAATTATTTAATTTCTGGCGGCTGTCATTCACAAATTAACAAAATACCTATTTACCTACATACGGCCTGAAGAAAACTAGATTCTCAAATGGTGATGGCTACGAGCTTTACGTGTCGGCGGGAGAGCGCGGCTAGTTCGCCTCATGAGGTTTGTATTTCTCCTTAGATTTTTAAACCCAAATGAAAAAAGCTTGTAATACATAACAAACTTATATACAAATACACTGATACAAATCAATGTTTTAATTTAAGGTCATAGTCAAGCATGTATTTTAGTCGCTTAATGGTTAATCGACTGTGATAAAATATTGACAAAATTATATAAGAACGAATGTTTTAATACAACTCACTTTATTCCTATTGTGAAATGAACAAGGGTTTTATAGTTCACAATATTTATTTTAAAAGACAAAATTAATAAAATGATATATGTAGATGTTATGGGTGATGATGGAGTTTCAAGGTGTAAAATAAAGCAGCTCTGAATAACAATAATATTAATGATCAATCAATCCACAAATTTTATTATTTACTAGCGGACGCCCGCGGCTTCGTACGCGTGGATCCCGTTTTACTCCCTTAGGGGTGGAGTTTCGTAAAATCCTTTCTTAGCAGATGCCTACGTCATAACATCTTTCAGCCCGATCCGTCTAGTGGTTTGGACTGTGCGTTGATAGATCACTATGTCTGTTGAAGTCACATATGTGTATAAAGTGACATCTAGTATCAAAAGATAGTACTGTTGTTTATGTTGGGTTTTAGTTGTTACAAAGTGATACTAGATGGCACTGAGGGTAGATTAACACGCGGTTCAATTTGATTTTTTCCATTTCCTTGGGTCAAGAGAAGCCCAACATTATGTGTCTGTCATAGTCTGTCTAGGTCTGTCAAACGGTAGGACAATGTAGTAGAACAGAGATAGAACTAGTTTGAAAGCGAAATAGAATGATATAGTACATACAGTCCACGGTTTTATTGTAGCTACCTAGTACAGACCTGTTCATGGTCCTTCGAGCCGGAT
>NW_021135403.1:0-652 GCF_004193835.3 Ostrinia furnacalis
CTAAGTTTTGAATTTTATGGAATTGGGAAAGAAGTACCGAGTTTGAAGCGTTCATGAGCAGACATTGCAGTTGAATATTCAAGTTCTGAATTTGATTATTGATGAATACTAAAATAAATCCTACTAGCTCGATTGATGGTTTCATTTAATTTATTTAAACCAGGTTACCTTTAATCATATTTTTTCGTTAATTTATGAAAATATCAAATTAGCCCGTAATCCTGAATCCTGATACTTAAATTTAGCCTATTAATTTAATAATTTAACACATGTACGACTGTACTCAGTGTTGCACTATCAAATGCAATTGACGCGCCTCTATGCCAGGGTTTTTATGTTCCTGGTCAGGCTATACCAAAAAAATACTTTAAATGTATTTTTCACTTTTTTAAACTTATGAAAATTTAAAGAGATAAAGCGCGCCAAAGTTCAGAAGAGGCCCATGACGTTAAGGCGTGCTTAAAATTGTTGCGATTTGTGACGTCACGCGGAATTTAATCGCATCATAACTAGGGCATGTAATATCGGAAGGTTTTCAATTCCGATATTGGATTCCGATATTAGATCTCAATATCGGAATTCCGATATTAATATCGGAATTGAGTTCATGTACTATAAAATTAATATTTGGTTATATTCGTAAGAATTCTGG
>NW_021135404.1:0-67168 GCF_004193835.3 Ostrinia furnacalis
TAAATTAAGACATAAATTCCTCCAATTTAAGACGTACTTCCTTTTTAAAAGCTATTGGCGTAAGTTTAACCCTATACTTGGCAACGACGGTTTTGGTTAATATTTGTGATTTACACTATAAATATTGGATTTATGACGACTAAAAATCATGTAAAAAATACGAAAAAAAATCTTAGGTATGTAGCTTTGGAAATATAGTATGTATCTTTAAGTGCACATTGCCAGCTTTGTAGTAAATTAAAACATGGTTTATTTGTTAGTAGAAATTAGTTATTTAAATGAAAATTACTACAAAACCTTAAGCTATTCACTATTTTATAAATAAAAAATAAATATCTTTTACAAAAAACTGAAAACAAAGTAAAAAAAACACTTCAAAGTCTGTAACGCCTTGCAAGTATAGCTGCATTTGGATGTATGACCACCACTCCATAAGCGTCGTTGGAGTACCTCCTGAAACTCAGACCCCTCTTACCATCCAGGAGAAGCAAATGCAGATAAAACACATGGGAATCTTGCAAGACCATTAAAGAAATACTAGGGGTATTGATGCCAACTGGTACCGAACTGTGTTCACGTCTTTGATTGAAGATAATTAGATGTCCAACTTACAGTGGAAACGCAAGATAGCGGAAAAGGATTTCTGGAACTCTCAGGGAAACTATGCAGCAGTCGAACTGGCTAAAATTCTTCAATCACCAGCTTTATAACCAGAAGCATGCAGCAGCCTGGACAGACTGATCGCTTTTTGGGGTAATTTGGGTTGGTTGGAGTAGGAAGAAAACCACCCAAGAGAATCAGGAGGCTAAGTGCGGCTTCTAATTCATCAGCTGAAGTGTCACCGCTACTGACTTTCGACCTGGTTCGAGATTTTGGAGCCATAAGCAGCATTTTGCGCGCCTGATTTTGTTGCTGCAGCACTAAGTTGTCCAAAACACAACGATTGTTTAGTAAATGAATTAAAACTCACATCATCATATTTTATTTTAGAGCTTTAAATATTAATAACTAATAACATATCCCTTTTTTATGCGATAAAATCTATGAAAAAGTAATAAAATAATGTCAACGAGAACCTGGCAATGTGTCTTTAAAGATACATTCAAAATTGAAAGTAAATTATTACGTATATGACGATGTGCATTTAGAGATACATTCGGACAATCCGCATCGTACAAGAATAATTATACAAGTTTTGGGATGAAAAAAAAGCACTATCATCAAGAAACATTTATTTACTATCCATATTACTAAAAATAATCACCAATATTCTTAAAAAAAAACACCGAAAATAATAAAAACTATCAGCAGGTGCGTAGACGCCTGTCAACGGTCTGACTTTTTGCATATTACTGTTAAATCCGTGCAGCATGTAGCGATTCTATACTGTGTAACACAATCTGTAGTATTTGGGCTAACGCTATATTAAAAAAACATTTGAAAATAGTTTTTGGTTTCTCCCCCAAATTTTTGTTTTGGTCAACGTATCTTTAAATGCACAATGCCAAGAAAAGGGTTAAACAAATCTATATCTGCAAAATATGTATTGTATGACTCCATAAGACGATGAAGTGGGGCCCGCTTTCCGGCATTAGTTCGACATGATCTGGGCATAAATAAACGATGTACATGAGTGTCACGGATACGTTGAGACCGGCTAGGGACGCGATAATGCAATTGATTAGTTAGTTCATTACAGTCAAGTTTATTTTGACAAATATTAAACAATACACCTTGGTCTAAAGAATGTCTCCTAGCCTCGAGCGACGCGAGTGAGAACTTCTGCAACAGTACTTCATAAGAGGACTTCGCATGAAAACATTTGTAATTAGTAGTTTTAAGGAATTTGCGTTGCACACGTTCTAACTGATCTACATATTTAGCGTAGAGAGGGTTCCAGATGACACTTGCATATTCCAACTGAGACCTGACCAGTGATTTATATAAAAGAAGATAGGTTGATGCCTTTTTAAAGTTACTGCTAGCTCTTACAACAAAGCCAAACATCTGGAATGCCTTACTCACAACAGTAGAAATATGAACATCAAAATGTAGCTTAGAATCGATAAGCAGGCCTAGATCCTTTATAATAGAAACATTTTCTAGGCCAGTGTAACACAATTGATAGTTAAAGTTGATGGTTGACCTTTTTTTTGTAAAGGTTATGGTTTTGCATTTAGCGAGACTTAGGTGCAGCTTATTACTAGCACAGTACGCAGACAGACGGTCCAAGTCCTCTTGAAGCTTTTCGCAGTCACGTATGGATTCAATTCTCCTATAAACCTTGAGGTCGTCAGCGTAGAGTACAAATTGAGAATTTCTGAAGCACATATCTATGTCATTTACAAACAAAACAAACAAAAATGGTCCTAGGATTGAGCCTTGAGCCACTCCAGACGTGACATTCAGCTGATTAGAGGAGTAACCATTTATTACCACTTTCTGAGTTCTATTCTCAATATATGACAGGAACCAGCGAAGCAGATTTCCACGTATTCCATTGTAAGCAATCTTTTGTAGTAAGATGCGGTGGTCCACCTTATCGAAAGCTTTACAGAAATCTGTGTAAACCGCATCTACTTGTGTTCTTTTGTCCATACTTTCAAACAAAAAGTTAGTATAAATCAAAAGGTTGCTTACAGTGGAGCGACCCTTCACAAAACCATGCTGCTGGGGGATGATAAGATTGTGAATTTGCGGATAAACAACATTATGAACCAGCTTTTCGAGTACCTTTGTTAGTGTCGATAGAAGAGAAATAGGGCGATAATTTGTGACGTCACATTTGTTACCACTTTTAAATATGGGTGTTATGTTTGCTGTTTTCCATAGCTGAGGTACGACTCCCTCCCTTAGACTTTTATTATAAAGTATAAAGAGGGGTTCACTTATGGACTCGGCTGTGAGTTTTAAGAAAAGTGGTGGAATGTTGTCAGGTCCCGTACTCTTTGTGACATCTAACGACTCAAGTGCGCTCGTGATAGTACTTTTCGTTATATGAATGTTGCAAATACTTACGTTATTTACAGACGATGACTGTAAGTCATTCAGATCCAAGTTATCAATGCTACCTGTTTCATACACTGATCCAAAAAAGTTTGAGAAATAGTCACATATTGTTACTGGGTCATCAGATTCGTTTTCATTAAATTTGATTAAATTAGGTATTCCAGCCTTCTGCCTACGGTTATTGATATATTTCCAGAATGTTTTCAGATCCCTTTGTATGTGGTGTTCTACTTTTCCTATATATTCATTAAAACATTTTTTACTTAGCTTCTTAAACCTACGTCTAAGAATGGTAAATTCATTATAATCAGCCAAGTTACCGTACTTTTTCCAATGTGTCCAAGCCCTATCTTTGTTTTTGAATATATGTTTTAGTGGATTTGAAAACCAAACAGGAAATTCATTACTTTTTACGGGTCTCATTTTATCGGGTCTTATTACGAAGTTGGAAGGTACGTTATCTTAGAGTAAAATTTAATCTAAATTGGATTTGTGCTTCAATATTTACTTAACGATTTTCTTTTTCAAGATCAATACTTAAACTGAAAATAATTGTTCATGTAAGTACCAAAGCAAAATCAAAAGTACCTACTTATGTAAGTAGTTTAATTGTTGCTGGGATTTTTTACTTAAACCTATAGTTTTAATAGTAGTAGATAGTGTCCAAGCTTACCTACTCTTTTTAGAGTATATGAAAGCTATCTAGGAAGTGAGATAATTACAAGGGTGCAAAGTGCATAAAATTAGGAAGCATAGTTTACAGGACTTATATGTCTAACATTTTCGTTGAAAATTCTTGTCTTTTTGACGTGCCATTCATCTTTTCGTTTCTTTCCGTTCGTTCATTCATTTTAGGCATAGCTGGGCACCGTTAATCAAATAGTTAACTTCGTTAATCGTTAAACCGTTAATAAAAAAATTAACTTCGTTAAACGTTAAAACGTTACATTTAGCAAGATTTAACGCAAGTTAACGTTAATCGTTAATCCGTTAACACATGATAATAAAACGAAAAAAAAATTTCGAAAGCTTGTATATCACGCATGGAGTTTATTCCTCTTTATGTTTGCATAAGTACAATTATTATTTTCGTTTTAGTACAACTGCATTTCAGAATAAAAGCTTGTTTTTAAAAAAGTTTTTCAATATTATAATTTTATTTTACACTTTTTATTATTAGTATCTCAGTCTTCTGAGATTCTGAGAAGGCTCTGGCCTTGGTTCAATTACAATACAATTTAGCACCAAAGTGCTCGAAAAGACAAATCCAACAAACACAAACTCGATAAAGTTCCACCGTTTCGTTTAGGAATTCCTATGGCCACCTCCTGACTCCATCATCAGGACCCTGGACATTATCTAGTACTAAAATGCTCGAAAAGACAAATCAACGAACCCAAATTCGATGTGATTCTGCAGTTTCATTTAGGAGTTACTATGGCCACCTCCTGACTCCACCATCAGACCAGCTCAATGGTACCATAACANATGTAGAACGAATGACTGACTTCTCTTCTTAACATTTCTTTTCCATCTTTCAGGCAACTTATTCTACGACATCGCTCTCCTCTTCCTAAACAAGCCCATGGACCCGGCGCCCAACATCGGCGTGGCTTGTCTCCCGCCTCCCAAACGACTGCAGACCGCTGGCACCAGGTGCTTCGCTTCGGGCTGGGGGAAAGACAAGTTCGGGAAGGCTGGGCGGTACCAGGTTATTCTGAAGAAGGTGAGTGAAAACTTTTTCTTTTGCGGTAAGCCTAGGCGCAGACCACCGACTTTTCCTCTGCCGATATTTTAGAAAGTCGGGTTGGGCTCTCAGTGCCCACAGACCGCCGATTTAAAGTCGGCCGATTGCTTCATTCGATAGATATTTCTTGAAGAGATCAGTCGCCTGAAATGTTTCCTAGAAATATTATTATTTCTTTACTTGACTAGTTCTTGGTCGCGGCTACGCCTGCGTGAAATTTAGTTTGCCGCAACAAAACTGACTAACATAGCACTCATCATTGTAATTTGGCCAATAAACTCAATATCCTTACAAATTATAGCCTATTAATAATATGTTTTGCCCATTGCCACTTCAGCTTGTTAATCCGTCGGGCTATGTCAGCGACTTTAGTTCTTTTGTTCTTTATAGCACGCTGTGCAACTTTGAGCTTCTGTATAAGGCCTATAGTGAGAGGCCATCTGTTATTGTCGCATAACCTAAAAATGACTAAATCTTAGTAAATATATTTATTATTCCCAGGTGGAACTCCCAGTAGTTAAGCACAGCACATGCCAAGGTCTCCTGCGGAAGACGCGTCTGGGCCGTTTGTTCGAACTGCACAGAAGCTTCATGTGCGCTGGTGGTGAAGCTGGTATTGATACGTGCAAGGGAGACGGAGGCTCGCCGCTCGTCTGTCCTATGGAGGTACGTCATCATTTTCTTTATCACAAACATCAGTAATATCACCAACTTCATCAAAGCTATCATCATTAACATCACCTACATAATCATCATCATCAGCCTCTTTCTCATCACTATCAACAGCAATAACTACATAATTGGTATCATCACTGTCATCATCAACTTCCCTATCAGTATGTATCACCTACGTCAACATCATCGTTATAAACATCATCACCTTCATCACCATCACCAAATTCATCATTATTATTATCAATTCATCATCATCACTACACCATCATCATCAATAACAACATATCCGCCATCATGATTGAGGTAAGTCATCATCATCATTCTCCTCTAAATCATCACCATCATCATCATCACCCCCGCTATAATCATCAGCCTCTTTCTCATCATCATCACCATGGTGCCAGAAATGAAAACAATACAAATTGAAATCATCATCAAAAACAACAAAATACCAAAATAACAACACTAATCATCATCACCAACATTTCATCAACTCATCATTATAATTTTTTCATGACTATCAGCATCAACACCAACATTATTCATACATAATACAACATATCCTCAACGTCGTCTTTCATTTCCATCAACCAATTTTTTATTTTGTAAATAGTTTTTATCATTAGTAATTTTAAAATTTTAGTTTTCAACAGCATTATACAGTGTGAGTCACGTTAAAGTGTACATATGAAAACAGATGAAACTAGACTTATTTTTATCGACAAAAAAGAGGTCAAAAAATTTTTGAGATTTTTTTTTATTTTTTATAGAATTTGTTTTCTTCCAATTACTTATTGTAAAGAAAACGTAATAACTTTTTAACTAATCAGTATATCCTGATAAAATAAAAACAGTAATAATGCTAAATAACAGGCGATACTAAAAAAATACATACAATACACAAAAAATGCCAACAAATAATAAAAACTGATACTTTTTGAAAAAAAATCTGCTTAAAAATTCGTGTTTTTTTGGTTATTTGATAAATTTCTCCAAAAAATGCCCCTATAACAGGTGGTTTTTATTGTTTTATATTATTCTCTATTGTATTACCTTTGTAAAACCAAAAATTGCATGTCTCTATCCCTATCACAACATTTGCTATGATCGTTTGAACTAAGCCTCTCCGGGCGCGCCATTCAACGCTTCGTTAACAACGAAACTGAAAATGACTCTAGATTTGTAATTTTGATAAAGACAAGTTAGATTTCAAGTGAAAACAAAAGATTTCGAAGTAAAATAAGCATTTTAGTTAAAATTAAAATTGTCTCTACCTGTAGCGGAGAATAATGTTGTGGCAGGCCTTTGTTCAAACGATCATAGCAAATGTTGTGATAGGGATAGAGACATGCGATTTTTGGTTTTACAAAGATAATACGATAGAGAATAATACACAACAATAAAAACCACCTGTTATAGGGGCATTTTTTGGAGAAATTTATCAAATAACCAAAAAAACACGAATTTTTAAGCAGATTTTTTTCAAAAAGTATCATTTTTTATTACTTGTTGGCATTTTTTGTGTATTGTATGTATTTTTTTAGTATCGCCTGTTATTTAGCATTATTACTGTTTTTATTTTATCAGGATATATCGCTTAGTTTAAAAGTTATTACGTTTTCTTTACAATAAGTAATTGGAAGAAAAAAAAATCTATAAAAAATTTAAAAAAAATCTCAAAAATTTTTTGACCTCTTTTTTGTCGATAAAAATAGATCTAGTTTCATCTATTTTCATATGTACACTTTAACGTGACTCACACTGTATAATATGTTCGTAAACTTTATTTTTTGAATGAAACCTGTCAAAATGTTTGAGAACATGCTTAAAGATTTTGGGTCAGTTAACTTATAAAATTCTTGCTACTGAAGTATAAACATGGTTATTTTAATTTAAAAATAGAAGTAAAAAAAACCTTCAAAAGTATCTCAACTGACTCGTGACAAGGGTTTAAATTTTTATTTAGTTTCACCTGTCCCATATTAATTGTCATCAAATCTTGCAAATTATTTTATTTACAAAAAGGAAGCAAAAAAGCTCTAAAAAGTATCTCAATTGACTAATCACTAGAGGTATACAGTCCCCTATTTCGCCGCTTCACAGACAAGCAGAGTGGCGCAGTGGAAGCGTGCTGGGCCCATAACCCAGAGGTCCGTAGATCGAAACTACGCTCTGCTAAGAACCTAGAATTCTAGGTCTTTTTTTCGCGTTATTTTATTTTTATTTTTTTTTAGTTTTTTTAAGAAGATTTTTTTTAGTAATTTTATTAAAATCTCATATAACATCAACGCGTCAAGAAAATTGGGTTACGAAATACATTTTTTCACGAGGTCCCTGTAATTTGTATTTACAAATTGCTAATAAATAAATAATATTTTTTTCACACCCTCTTTTTTGTTTACACCATTTAGTTCTAGGTTGACTCTTTTAGAACTACATCGCTGCTTTGTGAGGTTTCTTTTTTTTTGTTAATAATTTTTTTTTACTAAAAAAAATATTCGGAAAAATAAAAAACAGTTGCCGTTATCTATTCATCCCTGAAAATGGGTTTTTAGAACTGATCTTAAGATCTAGATTTAGACAAAAATCTAAATTAATAAAAACTATTTTGGTGAGCCCACTGGTTAAACAATCATCAATCGGCTTATTATGAGGGGTTAACGGTTTTTTGGTTTAAAATTTTTTAAAAAATACTAAGAGCGGTAGAAAAAGAATGTACTGATGAAACAGTTTATTTTTAAAGATTTTTTCGATATTTAACAGTTTTTTATTTATTTATTTAAATGAACAGATGATGTTTTACAACAAACGCAAACCTAACTAAACATTTAACTACTGATGTTCAAGTTAAAGTTCCCGAGGTAGGCCCACAGATTACGATATTTTTTATTGATTTCTCTCAAAGTTGATTGACAAAAACTTTTTTAAAACAATAAAAAAGAGACCAAAAATCATGTTGCATAGTTTCCAAAGTTAAGACCCACAAATTACACTATTTTACTTCTCCCAAAGTTTTTGATTGTACAATATTTTTTTTAACAATAAATAAAAACAAAAATTAAAACAAAAGCGTTGTTCAAGAAATGATTACTATTTATAGCAGAGCGTAGTTTCGCTCTACGGACCTCTGGGTTATGGGCCCAGCACGCTTCCACTGCGCCACTCTGCTTGTGTGTGAAGTGGCGAAATTAGAGTATAGCATGTGACTTCAAACGTCTTTGAATTTTTAACGAGTATAGATTATAGTGATGTGTTAGTGCCAGTAGTGATTTGTTGTCGATGAAAAAATATATTTTGCACTAATTATGGATGTCGTTAATTGTTCGTCCATCATCATCATCTCAGCCATAGGACGTCCACTGCTGAACATAGGCCTCCCCTAATGCTTTCCACATTGATCGATTGGTAGCGGCCTGCGTCCAGCGCTTCCCTGCTACCTTCACGATGTCGTCGGTCCACCTTGTAGGTGGACGTCCCACGCTGCGCCTTCCGGTACGCGGCCTCCATTCCAGAACCTTGCTGCCCCATCGGCCGTCAGTTCTGCGCACTATGTGCCCTGCCCATTGCCACTTCAGCTTGCTAATCCGTCGGGCTATGTCAGCGACTTTAGTTCGTTTACGGATTTCCTCATTTCTGATTCGATCTCGCAAAGAAACACCAAGCATAGCCCTCTCCATAGCACGCTGTGCAACTTTGAGCTTCTGTATAAGGCCTATAGTGAGAGGCCACGTTTCCGAGCCATAAGTTTTTTAATTGTTCGTCCAATGATTAAGAAATGACTGTATTTTCTTCTAAAATAGTTTTCTGTGCGAATTCAAATTCTTTATCGTCATGTGCAATCTTATGGGGGATGCGAATTGCAGCATGTTGCCTGGACGGCTGCTATGACTACTTAAGTATAGGTCTTAAGCACGCTTAAATCAATCCGGAAAGGGATCAACACCGTATCCATTGTCGTATCTAAGGTTGGTGTGGTTGAAGCTTTAGTTAGACACATACTTATTGTTCTTTCTTTCGCAGTTCGAGACCGACCGCTACGTGCAAGCCGGCATGGTTGCTTGGGGCATCGGCTGCGGCGAGAACGGCACCCCCGGCGTTTATGTCGACGTGTCTGTCCTGCGCGACTGGATCGACGACAAGATGGCCGGCAAGGGATACGGCGATGAGATGACTTACGCTAGATACTAAGCTCCAAAGATAAGCCTTGATCACACGTACCGAGTAAACGGGCGAGACAGTAAAATGTTTGCTCGGTCGAGACAGTTGGGTTAGCGAGTCACATACTCGAGCGCTCGGCCGAGCACTCGGCGTAATGTTCATACACACCGAGTACTCGGCCGATAGCACTGTCTCGCCCGTTTGCTCGGTACGTGTGATCAAGGCAATAAAGTCAAGTTTTGTGGTGTATTATGGTCTTTGTTACAGTTTTGTTTTTCACAGCTCATGCTAGAACTCAAGGTTTAGAAGGAAATGACTCTATGATATGATATTAAGTTAGGCTCCAAAGACAAAGTTTTGTGGTCTTTAAAGGACGCACACTTATCAACACGGAAACGGATCGTAACCGTATCAACTCGAGGTGGACGGTATTCTTTGTATGAAATTCCGTTCTGCAACGTTTACTTATCCGCACCGTAACGTAAACGACTCGCCTCGCGGTTGACAGCGCGCAAAAGGCGATACGGTGTTGATCCCTTTCCGGGTTGATATGTGTGCTATGACCTTAACATGGCCTTACCGTTCACAGTTCTCGAGTATCCTCAGTCAAACAGGATTTGATGAAAAAATGATTTAAATTTAGATTTATAGACACGAATGTTCTTAGTTTTATAATTCACACTTAATGTAAATAATAATAATATAGAATTTTTATACATTATAATTGTAATATTGTTACATAATAATATCAAGTGACTCAAAAACGACTGTATTTTTTATAATTTTGTACTTACATTGCCTTAATAAAGACCGTTTTTAAAATTATGTGTTTTTAATTCCATACTAATTCAGTTTAGATTAATTTAGCACCTGTGGCATCAATAAAATGCTATAGTACTTAGTACAATATTTATTTTATATCAATAAATATTTTTCAGTTTCTAATTCATGTTCAGTGACACCCTTTAGGCACACTGTGTTAAACAATAATTGCTTTTCGATTGCTTAAAATGATTAGCCAAGCCGCAGATCACCGATTTTTAGTTGGCCGATAGTTAAGCCCGATTCTAAATTGTATGAAGAATCGGCCGATACCAAATCGGTGTAATGTGCGCACTTTCATACATGCCCATTGCCCATACTGATTAACAGAGCCCGACCCAACTATCGGCCAACTAAAAGTCGATGGTCTGCACCTAGGCTTAAAGTTCAGAATTTGGTGGCATAACTATGTACTCGTATACACGGTGTCCTATTAAGACCGTGCCAAAAATAAGGAGAAAATATACCTACTTACTAAAAGATGACCATCTAGACAAAAAAAGGGGAACTTAAAAACAGTTTCAGAGATATGACTCTTTTTAATTTTTTTGACACGATGTATGTATGTATATTCAGTGCCATATAGTAATATATTATTGAATCACAACTTCATAAATGGCAATATTTCATATTAATTTTGAGTTTTTATATTAAAATTCTGCATTTGTCACTGCAAACCAGTTAGTGAGATAACTCGTTTTTGTACGGATAAAGATAAACACTGTGGTACCTAGGGATGTTATGGATAGGTATGTAGTTTCAGTTATGGATACGGTTACGGATATAATATTAATAATAATTATACCGGTTACGGTTACGGATATTTTTTTATTTCGTATACCTACCTGAAAGTTTCTGTTACGGTTTCGGATATCCNAAACAATAAATAAAAACAAAAATTAAAACAAAAGCGTTGTTCAAGAAATGATTACTATTTATAGCAGAGCGTAGTTTCGCTCTACGGACCTCTGGGTTATGGGCCCAGCACGCTTCCACTGCGCCACTCTGCTTGTGTGTGAAGCGGCGAAATTATAGTATAGGATGTGACTTCAAACGTCTTTGAGTTTTTAACGAGTATAGATTATAGTGATGTGTTAGTGCCAGTAATGATATATTGTCTATGAAAAATTATATTATGCACTAATTATGGATGTCGTTAAATGTTCATCCAATGATTAAGAAATGACTGTATTTTCTTCTAAAATAGTTTTCTGTGCGAATTCAAATTTTTTATTGTCATGTGCAATTTTATGGGGGATGCGAATCGCAGCATTCTGCCTGGACGCAGTGGCGGGGCAAGACCTAAATTTGATGTGGGCAAGACAGATTTCGCGAGGCCTTGTTCTGTGGCGACCTGAAGACGGATTTTATAAAAAAAAAAAAACGGGTCCACGGTCTATTCATTGACAGTTTCTGATTTCTTGATTCAGTGATTATTTTTAAAGGAATATTGCGCCAAAGAATAATGTTCGTCACTTAAAACCGTGTTGTTGCTTAAATTTGTGTCTGATTATGGCTGAATTTGTTTGGAAAAGAATATATTTTTTTAACTACATTGTTTAGCTATCAAGAATTTATATTTAATAGTCAATGTTTGCATTTATAGTCGTATTGTGATATTGTCATCTTCACCTTGATACATTTTTTCAAATTTTTTGATGCGCGAGGCCCCTTGTTCCGCGAGGCCGTAGGCGGTGGCCCACGTCGCCTACGCCTTACGCCGCCACTGCCTGGACGGCTGCTATGACTACTTCAGTATAGAGGTCTTATGCCCGTTTTCACCATCAATCTCCAATTTTTAAGTGACCCTTAGGAAAACAAAATTCCTGATAGGTATAGTTACCATAGGGGTCACTTAAAAATTAGGGTTTAATGGTGAAAACGGGCATTAAGCACTCTTATCAATCCGGAAAGGGTTCAACTCCGTATATCGCCTTTGACCACGAGGCGTGACGTTTAAATTACGGTGCGGATAAGTGTGCGTTACAGTACGCCTTGAGTTCATACGACTACGATCCGTTTTCGGGTTGATAAGTGTGCTTCGTCCTTCAATTAAGTATGTTGACTTGCCAGCCAACTTTTGCGTCTTTTTTTGACGTGTTACACCCAGAAGTGTTTGTAATGCTTCAACCACACCGATGCGTGCAGGTCGCCATCACGGCGCGATCAAAGGCCAATAACAGAGGGCCTAGTGTGAGTTCAAAAAATGACATTAAAAGACAATGCCGGAAATTGTCGTCTTTTTTTTTTCGCGCGGCCATCGACCAAACTTTGTTTTTTGATTACAATATAGTGTAATAAACCAAACTTACTATGGCATGTATACCTCTAAACTTAGTCAGAACTGAGTTACGAGCATTAGAAGTTTGATGATTTTACATACTAGATTTGCTTTTTGCGCGTAAGTTTTGTAAGAAATTGCAACAAAATAGTGACAACGTGTAAACTTGTAAACAAACAATACCATCCACTATAGGCTCCAGCAACAGCGTGGAGCAGAATCAGCGCAATAAAAAAAGACACACTCAGCCCTCTGTTATTGACACACGACCTGTCATTCGCCTTCAATCGCGCCGGCGATGGCGACCTGCACGCATTGGTGTGGTTGAAGCTTTATTAAACACGTCATACTTATTGTTCTTTCTTTCGCAGTTCGAGACCGACCGCTACGTGCAAGCCGGCATGGTTGCTTGGGGCATCGGCTGCGGCGAGAACGGCACCCCCGGCGTTTATGTTGATGTGTCCGTCCTGCGCGACTGGATCGACGACAAGATGGCCGGCAAGGGATACGGCGATGAGATGACTTACGCTAGATACTAAGCTCCAAAGATAAGCCTTGATCACACGTACCGAGTAAACGGGCGAGACAGTAAAATGTTTGCTCGGTCGAGACAGTTGGGCGAGCGAGTCACATATTCGAGCGCTCGGCCGAGCACTCGGCGTAATGTTCATTCACACCGAGTACTCGGCCGAGAGCACTGTCTCGCCCGTTTGCTCGGTGCGTGTGATTAAGGCGATAAAGTCAAGTTTTGTGGTGTATTGTGGTCTTTGTTACAGTTTTGTTTTTCACAGCTCATGCTAGAACTCAAGGTTTAGAAGGAAATGACTCTATGATATGATATTAATTATTAAGTCAGGCTCCAAAGACAAAGTTTTGTGGTCTTTAAAGGACGCACACCTATCAACACGGAAACGGATCGTAACCGTATCAACTCGAGGTGAACAGCATTATTAGTATGAAATTCCGTTCTGCAACGTTTACTTATCCGCATCGTAACGTAAACGACTCGCCTCGCGGTTGACAGCGCGCAAAAGGCGATACGGTGTTGATCCCTTTCCGGGTTGATATGTGTGCTATGACCTTAATATGGCCTTACCGTTCACAGTTCTCGAGTATCCTCAGTCAAACAGGATTTGATGAAAAAATGATTCAAATGTAGATTTATAGACATGAATGTTCTTAGTTTTATAATTCACACTCAATGTAAATAATAATAATATAGAATTTTTATACATTATAATTGTAATATTGTTACATTATAATATCAAGTGACTCACAACCGACTGTATTTTTTATAATTTTGTACTTACATTGCCTTAATAAAGACCGTTTTTAAAATAATGTGTTTTTAATTCCATACTAATTCAGTTTAGACTTATTTAGAACCCGTGGCGTCAATAAAATGCTATAGTATATTTTTATTTTATAGCAATAAATATTTTTCTGTTTCTAATAATCATGTTCAGTGCAACCCTTTATAGGGCACACTGTGTTAAACAATGATTGCTTTTCGACCTGATGATAAATGATGCCTAGGCGCAGATCACCGACTTTTAGTTGGCCGATAGTTAAGCCCGATTCTAATTTGTATGAAGAATCGGCCGATACCAAATCGGTGTAATGTGCGCACTTTCTTACATGCCCATACTGATTAACAGCCCGACCCAACTATCGCCCAACTAAAAGTCGATGATCTGCGCATAGGCTTGAAGTTCAAAACTTGGTGGTATATGTATACACGGTGTCCTATTATGACCGTGCCAAAATTAAGGAGAAAAAAAAAAGAATTAACATCTAGACAAAAAAAAAACTTAAAAACAGTTTAGACTCTTTTTCATATCTTTGACACCATGTATGTAGTCAGTGCCATATAAAGTCATTATTATTCAATCGCTACTTCATAATATAGCAATATTTCATTAATTTCGAGTTTTTATATTAAAATTCTGCATTTGTCACTGCAAACCAGTTAGGTAGTGAGATAACTCGTTTTTGTACGGACAAAGATAAACACTGTGGTACCTAAGGATGTTATGGATAGGTATGTAGTTTCAGTTATGGATACGGTTACGGATATAATATTAATAATATTATACCGGTTACGGTTACGGATATTTTTTTATTTCGTATAGGTACCTACCTGAAAGTTTCTGTTACGGTTTAGGATATCCATAACATCCCTGGTGGTACCTTATCTCCTGGTAATAGGGGCGATTTTTACACTAGAAATGAACAGCTGATGTGCTATCGACTGAACCAAAAACAAGAACTAAAACGTCGATATAATTATCGAATAACAAGGAAAATCTACACTAATATTATAAAGAGGAAAACTTTGTTTGTTTGTTTGGTTAGTTGTAATGAATAGGTTTAAAAACTACTGGACCGATTTTAAAAAAAATTTCACTATTCAAAAGCTACATTATCCACGAGTAACATAGGCTAAATTTTATTTTGGAAAAAAAATAGGGTTCCGTAAAATATGTAGATAATGTAGTCCACGCGCGCGAAGCCGCGGCCGCAAAGATAGTTTAATAATATTATGACGAGAAGCTAGTTCCGTATGACGCATCCATCTTAAAATTATAATAAACTTGATGACGACCATGTCATGATATCAATTTAAGCTGAATTTAACAAATTTTTTACAATTAATGTATTTAAATACCTACACTAACTACAAATACTAAAAACAGGAAAATTGAATGAATGCTACTGACAACGCCACTCTTGTAGCGGTGTTTTGGGCTGACACTGTGTAGGGTAGGTTTGTTGTTGACACGACAAGAAGAAGAATAAAATAAATGTTTTATTGGGCTCATACAACAAACGTGATTATTACGCTGTTTTTTGCTCGATATGCCTTAAATATGCCCTTCATATGAGCGAGCCCAATTCGAACATGGCCGGTTTTAACTTTATTCTTAATTTTATTTGATACACACCATAGTTTAAGCTCGCACCTGTCTGTTTTGTGCACCACGAAGATATACAGGTTAGAAATCGGAGTTTCCAATTAATTTAAAATACTTTTGAAAAAATAATTGTAGGAATTATTTCACAACTGATTCCAGGAAACGAACTCATTCATTCCTCGAATCTCGAATCCCTTGACTATTGTGGTGAACACTGTTGGGCTATTGTCGCTTCATGTCGATAAAATATAGTGTTTTATCGACTATCGACATCCGTCTGTTATTGACCCACTATCATCGATATTTTTCATCGAGCACTTGACATCCCTAACTATAAATGCACTTTCGGATTTTCCCGTACCAAAAGATAGCAGATCCAATGCTGGTATATCCAGTGTACAGGGAAAATTAAATGACGTCAGCATACTCACTTGGTTAGGTAGGTATGACTACAACAAGTTTCACTTGAGTCTTGAGGAAGGACTGTGAGCACGCATCGAAATGTTGGCAAAGGTGAGTAGATTTATTTATTTAGATACTTTGTAATTTAGCAATAAATTGTAAGTTTTATTTTGAAGTAGAGTAGATAATTTTTTTTGCTAATAATTAAATTGGTACTTCTCTTATAATTAGAAGTGATGTTGGTTGCTCTGCACTGATTTGTTTCATTTTAGTCCAGTCAATAAAGCATTATAGATGGAAATCCGAGGAACACCATTTCTGACCTCGGGACTTTATTTAGACTAGTTAGGAGGTGAACATAGCACAAGTCCGTAAATACCTAAATAACCGTTTGAGGTATATTTACGAAATTTGAAGCTGATGTTTATCTTGCAAGTCTCAACACATGAGCCATATTTGAAGTGTTAATGCACAGTAGTTTTTGAGTGATGAGGAGTCAAAAGTGGCACCAAGTGGTTCGTCTAAATATACGCACGGTGCAGTCCCCTCCCTGGAACTGGGCTTAATATGCTCTCGCATGTCTATAATGTTTGCTCAATGTTGATTTAGTCGATTTTCTCCTGATGGGAACATTTAAGACAAAAATAAAATTTCCAATATTACAGACCTTCTAGAGCAGATGCCGCGAAAACTATACAAGATATAGAAAAACTTGACTATCTCACCTGTAGCAAATTGTATAAATAAGCTTTTTTTGGTTCATAGTAGCCAGGTCACTAGGAGGCATAGTTTCCGAGGATTAAGCAAAAAACCGAAAAGTGGTACCTTTAAACCCCCCTCTCCCCGCCGGCTCATTTGCTATGTTCACCTCACCTCCTAACTAGTCTAAATAAAGTCCCGAGGTCAGAAATTGTGTTCCACGGATTTCTCTCTACACCGTCGTTAAAGCATTTATTGACTGGACTATTTTGGTTTTACCAGTTTTACCATCATTGCAGTCAGTCTAATGATTTTGAAAAAAGAAACTAACTTGACGTTTCATTTTCCCGCCAAGAAATCTAAGGGTGAGTTGCACCATCTTATTTTGACAGTAATTATGACGATAACCGGTGCTTTTTGTATGGAGCTTGACAGATTTTTGACGTTTGTCAAAGTTAAAGTAAGATAGTGCAACCAAGCCTAAGTTTACTTGTCTAATTCAGACAGATGCTGGGTAAAAAATTGATAAATATTTTTTAGTAATCCTATATTTTTTTGTTTTTCAGATGTACTGGCTGGCGGTAATAGCAGTTTGTGCGTACGTGGCGCACGCGCAGACTATACTACCTCCTAACAATACAGGGCTAGCTCCTACTCCCACTACCCCACGAGTGAGTTAATATTTTATTTTTTCAGCTGACTTCAAAAAAGTTTTGACATGTTTGTTATTACCGCAAACCTCTGTCAGTAAAAAAACTGAACAGGTTTGAAAAAAATACTTTAAAAGTTTTAGTAGATATGACCAATTATATTGGCAACATGGTCCAGTAACAAGCAAGAAATTAATAAAGAGTAATTTTAAAATAGATTTTAGCGCTAAAATCAAGTGGCAGTGGGCGGGGCACATAGCTCGAAGAGCTGATGGCCGCTGGGGCAGGAAAATTCTTGAGTCGCGACCACGAGCCGGAAGACGTAGCGTGGGCCTAGGCCTCCCACTAGGTGGACCGACGATCTGGTGAAGGTCGCGAGAGGTGCCGGTCTTTCGGCTGAAACGAACGAACGAACGAATTTTAAAATCAACCCCAAGAAAATACGTTTTTAGACAGACGCCGAAGTTTTAGTGCCCTTTTTTAAGACCTTTAATTTTGTTGTTTAGTCTTTATTTTTTTATTTCAGGAGTGTGGTACCGGTATGGTGCAAGGCTTGGATCTCGGCCTGCAAAGCGACAATGGTGAAGCATGGCTTGGCTATGGGGAGTTCCCGTGGAACGTCGTCATATTCAAGTAAGTGCCTTTTTCCTAGGGTTGCCATCTCTAAAAGGCAACCAGGATAAGACGAGTGAAAACCCCGGATTTCACAGAGCACCGAACCCGAACATGTCAATAGGTTTTTTTAAAACTTTTTTTTATCTTTTATCCACAACGAGGAAGCTCTTGGCCTGTATCTCACCAGATGGTAAGTGATGATCAGGCCGAAGGTGCAAGCGAGCTTCACCCGGAATCCTCAACCACGGAGGAACTGGCTATCTTACCTCTTAACTGCCGGATCACAACAATGCTGTTAACATTGTTGTTATGGCGACAGACTTAGGTAAGATGGTGGTAGCTAGCCAGGCGGACTTAGAACAAGCCCTGCCACCAATCAAACCGAACAGAAAAATCTGCCCCCACTGGGAATCGAACCCGGGACCTCTGCGTCTGAAGCAGGTGGTCTTACCACTAGACCACAGAGGCGGTTACTTAGTCGTGTCGTGCGGCATCGGCCTAAGGCCTCAGCCTCGAGTTTAGCGGGCAGCGGGGTGGGAGCGGCGGCGGCGCGGGAGCGGCAGGATCTTATGCGTAAAATCAAATAGACCGGTTCTCGAAAACAGCGGCGCGGGAGCGGACAACGAGCGGGCAACGAGCGGGCAGCGCACTCCTTCTTTTGCCCACAATAAATCGAGCGTTAGGAATAAATTTGAATCGAAATAAAATTGTCGCCGTTGTTCAGACATTTCGTTTGCGAATAAAAACAAATATCTCGACAACACAACCCCGAACACAACACTTCGCCGCTAAAGCGCCGCGCGAGCTGCCCGCTTGTTTCGAGAACGGGTCTGCGTTGCCCGCCCCGCTCCCGCGCCGCCGCCGCTCCCGCCCCGCTGCCCGCTAAACTTGAGGCTGAGGCCTAAGACTAAGATTTTAAACCCGGACTACAAATGAAACCCCACCCGGACGCACCCCGGACGCCTGGGACAGATCTGAATGGATTTTTCCTGAAATGCAGATTTCGGCACGCGTGCGGATTGGCCCGCGTGCGTGTAAAATCACGCTGCTGTTGCACGCAGAACAAAGATTTCGTATTGTGTGCCCGATCCACGTTCCATGTGCGTGTAGCCCGCGTAATAGGAAAAACATTATGAAATAATGAAATGCGGGCTGCATGCATGTGGATCAGTATTCTTTGTATGAAACTCCATACTGCAACTCACACTTAGAGTAGGCGCACACCGTTGATTTTTCGTCGGCCGATAGTTTAGTCGGGCTGTTGATCAGTATGGGCATGTATGGGAGTGCGCACACTACGCCGATTCGATTTGGCCGATTCTTCATACAATTTGAAATCGGGCACAACTATCGGCCAACTAAAAATCAACGGTGTGCGCCTACTCGTATCCGCACCGTAATGTAAACGCTTCGCCTCGCGGTTGACAGCGCGCGAAAGGCGATACGGTGTTGATCCCTTTCCGAGTTGATAAGTCTGCTATGATGACCTAATCACGTTATATACAGGGTGTCCTAAAAAGTAGTGTCAAGCCAAAGGTAAGAACCCAGAGGTAGAGCATCACTAGGGGTATCCAAATCGCCCCCATGTATGTTCCGCGATTTTTCATAGAAGTTAAGATTATTTTAAATTTCTGTGCTTAGGCACTTTTTTGGTCACTATGGCGCGAATAGTCAAGTTAAATGCCTGATTTTTTAATTATTATTAGATGAAATACTAGGCGTAGCTGATTCAGATGTATTTAACATCCACTAGCTTTCCGCCCGCGGCTTCGCCCGCGTGGAATTTTGTCTGTAACAGAAAAACTTTATCGCGCGCGTCCCTGTTTCAAAAACCGGGATAAAAACTATCCTATGTTCTTTCCCGGGACTCAAACTATCTCTATGCCAAATTTCATCAAAATCGGTTGCGAGGTTTAAGCGGGAAAGCGTAACAGACAGACAGACAGAGTTACTTTCGCATTTATAATATTAGTTGGGATGGGATAACATGAATGTTAACTAAAAATCCTGTATGTTGTAAAAAAAAACATAACTCGAAATCTCGAAAACTATCTAAAGTCGCGGTGATTCGGGTAGTCTAGTGATGCTCTACCTCTGGGCTTCAGCTTGACACTTCTTTTTGGGACACCTTGTATAGATGACCCACGCTGAACTGTCCCACCAAACTCAATGACAAGGGGCGCTACCATCGTTCAACTATATGGTTTCCAACATGGCAAAAATCGGAACCAGCGATCCGGTATTGACGGTTGCGCCCCACTGTCAATGTCATGCATAGGACAGTTCAGTATTTTGGAACTATATATGTATTACTGTCAGTAAACATAATCTCTTGTTCTCCAGGGTTGCACCAGCTAGCGATGACTCAAACGAGACGTTCAACGTGTTTCTTGGAGGAGGTTCTCTGATCCATATGAGGGTGGTCTTGACTGCTGCCCACTACGTAGTCACGGCGGAGGCTAATACGCTGAGGGTACGAGCAGGGGAATGGGACATGGGCTCTACGAAGGAACTCTACCCTCATCAGGATAGAGACGTCAGTAGTATTGAGGTTCACAAGGATTTCATTCGAGGTAACTATATCTACTGGTATCGTTCGTTCGTTTCAGCCAAATGACAAAGGCCTCCCCCAAGGTTTTCCACAATGAACGGTCCTGCGCTGCCCGCATCCAGGCTCTTCCCGCGACTTTTACCAGATCGTCGGTCCACCTAGTATGAGGCCTGCCCACGCTACGTCTTCCAGCCCGTGGTCGCCACTCAAGAACTTTCCGGCCCTAACGGCCTGGCCTGAAATACTGGTATACGACAGTTTAACTTTCCCCCGGGACAAACTTGACCTTCACTGGTTGGGTTTTTATTGGCGGCCAAGCTGTAGATCCTGGCTACACAGAAGTTGCAGCGGTGGGAATACTCCCGTTTATACTGTTATTTTTTGCTGTATGGTTCCGATAGTAGAATGAGACCACCCCTATTCTTTAGGGTGTAGCAATGTCGTATAAAGCGATTAAGGGATAATCCTCCATCTGCCTCTGGTAGATTGGACAGCACTGAAACTCCTGCGCAAGCAAAATCCCTCAACAGAACTCAAGCAGTATATTTCAACCTTTGTCATGATAATGTTGGCCGTTTTTTAGCCCCTTAAATCTGTTACAAGTGGGCTCACCACAATAGTCAAGCGGAAGCGATATACGAACCCGCGTTCCTCGGATATTGAGTCGGCTAGTCCCCCCCCCCCTTCACTGTTCGGCTATCGTGGTAGGCAGGTACTAATTCTTTATTTTAAATGTTTGTTCAAGTCCAACGTCCAAGTTTACGGCGAGAAAAAATCGAATAATTTCCGGGAGAACCTTAAAAAAACAGCCCTTTTTTCACGCGGACGAAGCAACGGGCGAAAAGCTAGTTATTTATATTATTAATTCCACAGGTACCCTATACTACGATGCGGCTCTTCTCTTCCTGAGCTCCCCAGTGGACCCCGCCCCCCACATCAACGTGGTATGCCTCCCCCCTCCCAAGAGGCTTCAGGTGGAAGGCACCAGGTGCTTCGCGTCTGGGTATGGCAAGCGGTACACCAATGACACCTTCCAGAGCCTCCCTAAAAAGGTAAGATTACAGGCAGGCATTTGTACATTCATCATCAGGTCATTTAAGTAATCTTCTGTTTCCACTGGAAGAGCACTAATGTAGGTATAGCACATCCTAAAGCCCGGTCCGTGAGCACGTAGAATTTTGTCTAATGACCCCTAGCTACCCATCCTTATCGCTCGCGCGTAATTATATTGCTGTCGCGACTGTGCGACTGGCACCCGCAGTGAGTGTGCGAGCGCGATAGCAACATAATTACGCACGAGCGATAAGGATGGGTAGCTAGGGGTCATTGGACAAAATTCTACGTGCTCGCTCACGGACCAGACTATACTAATATTATATTTTATGGGTGTTAAATGTTTGTTACGAATTGATGAAAGTTTTACATTATTTATTGTTTTTAACCAATAACTCAGAATAACATTCATGAAGATCTGTGACAAAATGAATTTCACGCAGGTGAAGCCGCGGGCCAAAGCTAGTAGCAAGTAAAGAACTAAATTGAATGTTTTCCATAACTATTTAATTATGAATGCAATTTTACGAGTTTATTTTAAGAGGTTATTATTTAATTTAAAAAATATCACCTTTAATATTTATGTGGCTGTACTAAATGTACGGTAGCTGGTTTTGGAAGATCCAATTTATCCTGTAACCTATTATTGATACTGTTTGATGGAGCTCGTGAAGCAATTTCAGGATCAGTAATCAGTTTTGCGATATCCTGTAGAAATAATCGAGTGAGATCACTTATCGTTTCTATACTGTTATTTCCAGGTGGAGGTTCCAGTAGTAAGGCATAGCACCTGTCAGAAGCAGCTGAGGAGCACTCGTCTGGGCGCCATATTTGAGCTGCACCGTAGCTTCATGTGCGCTGGTGGGGAGCCAGGAGTCGACACTTGTAAGGGAGATGGGGGGTCAGCGCTGGTCTGTCCAATGCAGGTAAGTGACCAATGAAGAGATTCATCATCATCATTTCAGCTATNACCAGCTAGCGATGACTCAAACGAGACGTTCAACGTGTTTCTTGGAGGAGGTTCTCTGATCCATATGAGGGTGGTCTTGACTGCTGCCCACTACGTAGTCACGGCGGAGGCTAATACGCTGAGGGTACGAGCAGGGGAATGGGACATGGGCTCTACGAAGGAACTCTACCCTCATCAGGATAGAGACGTCAGTAGTATTGAGGTTCACAAGGATTTCATTCGAGGTAACTATATCTACTGGTATCGTTCGTTCGTTTCAGCCAAATGACAAAGGCCTCCCCCAAGGTTTTCCACAATGAACGGTCCTGCGCTGCCCGCATCCAGGCTCTTCCCGCGACTTTTACCAGATCGTCGGTCCACCTAGTATGAGGCCTGCCCACGCTACGTCTTCCAGCCCGTGGTCGCCACTCAAGAACTTTCCGGCCCTAACGGCCTGGCCTGAAATACTGGTATACGACAGTTTAACTTTCCCCCGGGACAAACTTGACCTTCACTGGTTGGGTTTTTATTGGCGGCCAAGCTGTAGATCCTGGCTACACAGAAGTTGCAGCGGTGGGAATACTCCCGTTTATACTGTTATTTTTTGCTGTATGGTTCCGATAGTAGAATGAGACCACCCCTATTCTTTAGGGTGTAGCAATGTCGTATAAAGCGATTAAGGGATAATCCTCCATCTGCCTCTGGTAGATTGGACAGCACTGAAACTCCTGCGCAAGCAAAATCCCTCAACAGAACTCAAGCAGTATATTTCAACCTTTGTCATGATAATGTTGGCCGTTTTTAGCCCCTTAAATCTGTTACAAGTGGGCTCACCACAATAGTCAAGCGGAAGCGATATACGAACCCGCGTTCCTCGGATATTGAGTCGGCTAGTCCCCCCCCCCCTTCACTGTTCGGCTATCGTGGTAGGCAGGTACTAATNAGCAGGTACCAATTCTTTATTTTAAATGTTTGTTCAAGTCCAAGGATGGTTTTTGCGACGAGAAAAATTCTAATAATTTCCGAGAAAACCCTAAAAACAGCCCTTTTTTCACGCGGACGAAGCAACGGGCGAAAAGCTAGTTATTTATAGGTATTATTAATTCCACAGGAACCCTATACTACGATGCGGCTCTTCTCTTCCTGAGCTCCCCAGTGGACCCCGCCCCCCACATCAACGTGGTATGCCTCCCCCCTCCCAAGAGGCTCCAGGTGGAAGGCACCAGGTGCTTCGCGTCTGGGTATGGCAAGCGGTATACCAATGACACCTTCCAGAGCCTCCCTAAAAAGGTAAAACTACAGGCATTTGTATTTATCATCAGGATTTTTAGTCTCAGTCTTCTTCATGTCATGTCGACAACAAACCTACTCAGTGTCACACAGGAACACAACCACACTTGCACTCCAAGTTTGAACCATCTGAGAATCCCCAGCTGAACAAATCCCCGCCAAGTCGAGCGCGAAGCAAACACTGCCGTACTCTTCCAGTAAAGATACTGGAACCATTTCGCCACATTTTCAGGCCCCTTTTTGAGAACCTCTGGATAAGACTAGAATGCAGAAATTTTCGTCATCTAGTAATCTATATACTTAAAATCCAAAATATCAAGTCTGTAGGTCATTTAGTTCCGAAGTTTAGCAAAAGCAAAGTTTCGCATTTATGACACTCACTCACTGATGATCATCAAAATAGAACTGGTACTTCCCATAAACACAGAGAGCTGAAATTTGGTACAGAGTTAGGGTTTAATGGCCACATAAAGGGAAAACTATAAAAACTAGGATAATCGAAGATCTGGAGTAACACCACATTTATAAATAATTTATTCAAGCTCACCGCTAGATGGCGCTAGCACTTTGTTTTTGTGTAGCCAGGATCTACAGCTTGACCGCTAATAAAACCCAACCAGTGATGGTCAAGTTTGTCTCGGGGAAAGTTAAACTGTCATTGGACCCGCAACGAAACATAGGAGGAGTTCAAAGATTGGCGCTAGCCTAATCATCTATATTTCCAGGTGGAGGTTCCAGTAGTAAGGCATAGCACCTGTCAGAAGCAGCTGAGGAGCACTCGTCTGGGCGCCATATTTGAGCTGCACCGTAGCTTCATGTGCGCTGGTGGGGAGCCAGGAGTCGACACTTGTAAAGGCGATGGGGGGTCAGCGCTGGTCTGTCCAATGCAGGTAAGTGACCAATGAAGAGATTCATCATCCTTTCAGCTCACAGATCACAGAAACTAAAGGGAGAGAGACAAGGGGGCGTGGCCGGTGTCTCAGCAATGTGCCCAAAAACAGAACACATTGCTCGTGTAAGCAATGATGACAGCAGCGACGTCATAATGTAAACAGTTTACATTGCTTGCGTAGTCCTAAAGATTATTCGAACGTTGAGTACTGATACTGCAGTGGATAATGAGCACATAATATGTGCAAAATATTATTTTGTTTACTTTGTGTGTGTGAATTTCTAATGCGACACTGAGTTTCGAACTCAGCGCATTAGTTGGTATCTCTCTACATCTCTATGTTTCAGCTATAGGACGTCCACTGCTGAACATAGGCCTCCCCCAATGATTTCCATGATGGCCGGTTGGTTGCGGCCTGCATCCAGCGCCGTCCTTCCTTCCTACCTAGAGGTCGACGGTCCACCTTTTGGATGGATGTCCTACGTTGCGCTTTCCAGTACGTGGCCTCCTCCATAACCTAAGCTTGCTGCCCCATCGGCCGTCAGTTCTGCGTACTATGTGCCCTGCCCATTTGCCACTTCAGCTTCCTAATCCGTCGGGCTATGTCGGCTACAGCTAAAGTCCGGTCGCCGAGTACATAATTATATTGCTGTCGCGCTCGCCTACTCGCCGCCCGTCGCACAGTCGCGACAGCAATATAATTACGCGCGAGCGATAAGGATGGGTAGCTTGGGGTCATTGGACGAAATTCTACGTGCTCGGCGACCGGACTTTAATGGCAACTAAAATCAATTCATTTTGCAGTACCAGCCCGATCGCTTCGTGCAAGCCGGTATAGTGGCGTGGGGTGTCGGCTGTGGAGGCGGCGTGCCCGGCGTGTACGCCGACACGTCGGTCATCCGGGACTTTATCGACGACAAGATGGCCGCCGTCGGGCTTGGCGACGAGATGGTTTACGCTAGATATTAAATATTTATTTGGAACACTGTCTTTTAATTATGAGATGGAGGCCGAAGAGAAGCGGGAGGTATAAATAGTTTGTACAATTGACATTAGCTAGTCTTTTCTATGTTTTTTTCGTGATGTTATGTCAAAGTTAATTAACAAAATTGGACAATCTCTCGTGAGATTAAAGACAGAGGGGAGAGGGTCTAGCTAAATCTCACGATATCTCACTAATGAGGGTGGAAGTCTAAAAATGGCCAAAGCACCTCACTCAATTAATGGACGCCCCTAAGAAAACTCTGATTAATTACACCACAGATAGAGAGAGAGAGAGAGAGAGAAAACCTTATTGACACAAATACCCCATAGATTACCTAGTGGTGTTACTACGATCGTTTCGTGCGCCGGTCTAAATCGCCAAAAGCACCTCTCTCAATTAATGGACGTCCAGAAATTGTTTCTTAGGTACTTTCCTTTTTTATTTCGTCTCTGGGATATTACTCCATAAATTAGTGACGTCAGCTGTCAGCTAACTAACTTTGTAAAAAAAACGTGTACGCCGACACGTCGGTCATCCGGGACTTTATCGACGACAAGATGGCCGCCGTCGGGCTTGGCGACGAGATGCTCTACGCTAGATATTAAATATTTATTTGGTACACTGTCTTTTATTTTGTTTTGAAGGACGAAGAGGAGTGAGTGTTGGAGATAAATAAATCAAAACATTAGGTTATAGCACACTTATCAACCCGGAAAGGGATCAAGACCGTATTAAATAAAAATAACATTTTTCGTACACAATATCTTATTACTAATAATGCTAATAAGTTATTAGCATAGCATAATAATGGGTATTTTGCTACTACTCTAATAATTTAACACTACAAGGAAAAGACCTGAAAACATACTTAATTTATGTACCTACCTACTTGGAAAAATACCTAACTAGGTATTGATAAAACCCTACAAAATAACAAGTACGAGTAGGTTAGGTAAAATTGTACCTATACATTTTTGTTGGATTTAATATAACAACGTAGGTAGAAGTGCCTTGCTTTTGTATTTCCCTATAAATACATTATTATCAATTATTTAAAATGAAATTACTCTCGGTTGGAGAGGTCGTGTTTTAAAATATTTTCCTTGTTTTAATTAATTATGTGGAGAGAACAATGCATTTTGTTGATCACTTATTTTGGTGTAATATGGGCTCAATCAAGTAAGTACTTTCTTTTTTCATAAAATATTTTGATACTAAAGTCTTGAAGTGCTTTTTACTAACTGATAATCCCACGGATTAGCAAGCTGAAGTGGCCATGGGCAGGGCACATAGTAATTATAATCATATTTTATTGCTTCATAAGTGTACATAGGTGGTGATCTTAAACTTAGTCTCAACTTATGACCCTGTAAAGGTAAGGGTCCTTGTAGTACGCAGAACAATGACAATTTAACTTTCCCCCGGGAAAAACTTGACCTTCACTAGTTGGGTTTTTATTGGCGGTCAAGCTAGATCCTGGCTACACAGGAGTTGTAGGTGGGAACTAGAGATGGGAATAGTCCGTCTTACCTATTAATTACCGGAAGCCGGAACACAACAATGCTGTTAACAGTGTTTTTATGGCAACAAACCTAGGAAATTGGTAGTGGCTTGTTCCAACCACCAGTCTCAAAGCAAGTCCTACTTCTGCTTGACTTACTTGACTTAAGGTCCTATGTCCTAGATAGGGCAGAGGGCGTCCACAACAGTCCTCCATCTCGTTCGGTCTTGAGCTTCGCGTTTGATCTCGCTCCAAGTCTTGCGATTTTCTTCGTCTCGTCTGCTACAGGCCTACTTCTGCGGAGTAACTTATTTCTAAGGTATTTTTCATGGGATCTTCTGTATTTTTCTTCCAAGGTCCTGCGTGTGCACTTAAAAATGGCGACTTAGGGGTGTGCATCTCTTACGAGCGGTGCGATGCTGCCACGAACACAATCATCGGAGATCAGTCGAACATCATCAAGCCAGGATATGAGCAGTAAGTACAGATAAAGGACGAAGCACACTTATATCAACTCGGACGGAAAGGGATCGTAACCGTATTAACTCGAGGCGGTCAGTATTATTTGTATGAAACTGTCAATTGTCAACACTCAATTGTCCGCACCTCGTCTCGCGGCAAAAGGCGATACGGTGTTGATTTCTTTCCGAGTTGCTGTGCTTTGACCTTAAATCCGTACTAATATTATTTAAATGCAAAAGTAAAGACAGACTAAGTAAATTTACATACATTTTTCACTAACTTTTTACCAATAATTAATATTTTTTTTGTCTTTACGACCTACACAGCTTTGTGTGTCGTACGGAACCTTTCGTGCTCGATTTTGTTCCGACTTTGGCCTGTTTGTTATTTTTCTCGGCGACAGCCGTGCCGTGAAGTAATTTTGTATTAGATTGCAACTTCTCAATTCCCCACTAAAAGTGTTTTTTGTAAAAGCCTTAAAATTATCCTGCTTTCGCCTCCGAGATTTATTTTACCATGTAGTACCCCTGTACGACAAGTCAATCCGCACACAATATTCAGCGCAGTAGTAGTAAAAAACAAAAGNAACCCTCAGGTTTTGGTTTCCTACCGATTCGAAGATTGAAAGATAATCGCACCCCCCCGTATCATGACATAGACCGCAGATTTGCCATGCAGATGTGCCAGTGAGTACTAATCTTCGCGACTTTTGTCACCCCCTGATGCTTGGCACCCGGGGCGGACCGCCCCCACCGCCCCCCCCTTACGCCGCTACTGCATCTCACTAAGGGGGAAGGGGGTTGAGCCAAATCTTACGATATCTCACTGAGGAGGGATGGGGTCTAAAACTCAATGGACGCCCCAAGAAAACCCTGATTAATTACACCACAGATAGAGAGAGAGAGAGAGAGAGAAAACCTTATTGACACAAATACCCCATAGATTACCTAGTGGTGTTACTACGACGTTTCGTGCGCCGGTCTAAATATCGCCAAAAGCACCTCTCTCAATTAATGGACGTCCAGAAATTGTTTCTTAGGTACTTTCTTTTTTTATTTCGTCTCTGGGATATTACTCCATAGATTAGTGACGTCAGCTGTCAGCTAACTAACTTTGTAAAAAAAACGTGTACGCCGATGTCGCCGACACGTCGGTCATCCGGGACTTTATTGACGACAAGATGGCCGCAGTCGGGCTTGGCGACGAGATGCTCTACGCTAGATATTAAATATTTATTTGGAACATTGTCTTTTAATTATGAGTCGGAGGACGAAGAGAAGCGGGAGGTATAAACAGCTACTAGTCTTTTTTATGTTTCTTTCGAGATGTTATGTCAAAGTTAATTAACAAAATTGGACAATCTCTCGTGAGATTTAAATTCAGAGGGGAGAGGGTCTAGCTAAATCTGTGTATTGGAAGTATAAATAAAGCAATGCTTTTGAAGCGTTATCAAAAATACAACATTTTGCTGAGGGTAAAGGTCATGAGCACACTTATCAACCCGGAAAGGGATCAATAACGTATTGCCTTTCGTCGGGAATCGGGATGTCAACCGAGAGGGAAGGCGTTACGGTGCGGATAAGTGTGCGTTGCAGTACGGAGTTTCATACAAAATACTGACTGATCGCCTCGAGTTATTAGTAATGGTTACGATCCGTTTCCGGTAGCTAAATAGTAAGTTAATAAAAAATAATAATTTTCGTACACGATATCTTATTAGCATAGTATAATAATGGGTATTTTGCTACTACTCTAATAATTTAACACTATAAGGAAAATAGCTGAAAACATACTTAATTTATGTACCTACCTACTTGGAAAAATACCTAACTATTGATAAAACCCTACAAAATAACAAGTACGAGTAGGTATTTAGATAAAATTGTACCTATACATTTTTGTTGGATATAATATAACAACGTTTAGGTAGAAGTGCATTGCTATTGTATTTCCCTATAAATACATTATTATCAATTATTTAAAATGAAATTACTCTCGGTTGGAGAGGTCGTGTTTTAGAATATTTTCCTTGTTTTAATTAATTATGTGGAGAGAACAATGCATTTTGTTGTTCACATATTTTGGTGCAATATGGGCTCAATCAAGTAAGTACTTTCTTTTTTCATAAAATATTTTGAAACTAAAGTCTTGAAGTGCTTTTTACTAACTGATAATCCCACGGATTAGCAAGCTGAAGTGGCCATGGGCAGGGCACATAGTAATCATAATCATAATTTATTGCTTCATAAGTGTACATAGGTGGTGATCTTAAACTTAGTCTCAACTTATGACCCTGTAAGGGTAAGGGTCCTTGTAGTACGCAGAACAATGACAATTTAACTTTCCCCCGTACAAACTTAGCCTTCACTGGTTGAGTTTTTATTGGCGGTCAAGCTAGATCCTGGCTACACAGGAGTTGCAGCGGTGGGAACGAGAGGTGGGAATAGTCCGCCTTACCTCTAACTGCCGGAACACAACAATGCTGGTTAACAGTGTTTTTATGGCAACAAACTTCGACCTTCGTACCAACCATCAGAATCAAAGCAAGTCCTACCTCTGCTTGACTTACTCACTTGACTTAAGGTCCTATATCCCCTAGATGGGGCGGAGGACGTCCACAAAGTTCGGTCTTGAGCTTCGCGTTTGATCTCTCTCCAAGTCTGGTTTTAGTGTCACACGGACTGTCAGTGCGGATCGCGAGCCGATCTGTATGAACTGCTAGGGAGCGGAGCGGTTCCTCCGGACCGCATTACTCTAAAACGCTCCCTAGAAGTTCATATAGATTGGCCGTGCGGAGCGGGTCCGCATCGGCCGGTCCGCGGGACACTAAAACTAGCCCAAGTCTTGCGATTTACTTCGTCTCGTCTGCTACATGCCACTTCTGCGGAGTATCTTATTTCTAAGGTATTTTTGATGCGATCTTCTGTATTTTTCTTCCAAGGTCCTGCGTGTGCACTTAAAAATGGCGACTTAGGTGTGTGCATCTCTTACGAGCGGTGCGATGCTGCCACGAACACAATCATCGGAGATCAGTCGAACATCATCAAGCCAGGATATGAGCAGTAAGTACAGATAAAGGACGAAGCACACTTATATCAACCCGGACGGAAAGGGATCGTACCTAACCGTATCAACTCAAGGCGGTCAGTATTCTTTGTATGAAACTGTACGGCAACGCTCAATTGTCCGCACCGTAACGTAACGGTCTCGCGGCGAAAGGCGATACGGTGTTGATCCCTTTCCGAGTTGCTAAGTGTGCTTTGACCTTAAATCCGTACTAATATTATTTAAATGCAAAAGTAAAGACAGACTAAGAATTTACATACATTTTTCACTAACTTTTTTACCAATAATTAATATTTTTTTGTCTTTTCAAAATAAACGACCTACACAGCTTTGTGTGTCGTACGGAACCTTTCGTGCTCGATTTTGTTCCGACTTTGGCCTGTTTGTTATTTTTCTCGGCGACAGCCGTGCCGTGAAGTAATTTTGTATGGAAGTCGCAACTTCTCAATTCCCCACTAAAAGTGATTTTTGTAAAAGCCTTAATTGCTAATAAAAAACCGCTATTCTGTTTACAGAAATCTGATCCAGTGTCCTCAGCCTAAAGTATGCTGTTCGTTCACAAACAACTGGACAACAACAACAACAACAACAACAACGGGAACTGACAGCGTCGAGGTACGTAATTTTTATTCCCCCGTATCTATCAGCATGTCAGGGGCCGGCTCCTCCTGAAAAATAACCCTAGACACGCCAAGGACACCAAAATTATTGATCTGCGATTATTTTTAATCTACTCCAGAAACGAGGTTTTAATTCGAGTTAGAAACTTAGCTCTACAGTCATGAGATCTGATCTTAGGGGTGGAGTTTCGCAAAATCCTTTCTTAGCGGATGCCTACGTCATAACATCTACCGGCATACCAAATTTCAGCCCGATCCGTCCAGTGGTTTGGGCTGTGCGTTGATAGATCACTATGTCAGTCAGTCAGTCAGTTACCTTTGAGTTATAGGTATATATATATTATATATATTTAGATTAGATAGCAGACTATCAACTCGGAAAGGGATCAACACCGTATCGCCTTTCGCGAGCTGTCAAAAGCGAGGCGAGGCGTTTACGTTACGGTGCAATAAGTGTGCGTTGCAGTATGGAGTTTCATACAAAGAATACTGACCGCCTCAAGTTGATACGGTTACGATCCCTTTCCGGGTTGATAAATGTGCTACGTCCTTTATAGCTTGTCTTAGCCACATATTATTTTAATGAAAATCTGTCAAACATTTTATTTTCTGTTATAACTTCTTCATCATCATCATTTTCAGCCATAGAACGTCCATTGCTGAACATATGCCTCCCAGAATGATTTCCACAATGGCCGGTTGGTGGCGGCCTGCATCCAGCGCCTTCCCGCTAAATTGTGGGTGGACGTCCTACGCTGCGCTTTCCGGTTCGAGGCCTCCACTCATTTTAACTTCATCATCATCATCATCATCTCAGCCATAGGACGTCCACTGCTGAACATAGGCCTCCCCCAATGCTTTCCATGTTGCCCGGTTGGCTATTTTATAACTTAGCTATTTTTTATTACAGAAATGTGGCGTCCAAAAACGCGCGAAAGTTTCGAACTTCCATAAAACTATGACTGACGAAGCAGAACCCGGCGAGTTTCCCTGGGCTGTCAACTTGATGATGTGAGTATAAAAGTCGGAGGCGACGTACAGAAAAGCGTAGCGTAGGACGTCCACCAACAAGGTGGACTGACGACCTCATAAAGGTAACCGGAAGGCGCTGGACGCAGGCTGCTACTAACCGACCATTATGGAAATCATTTGAGGAGACCTATGTTCAGCGGACGTCCTGTGGCTCATATTGTACGTGGCATCCGCTCCAGATCCTTGCTTCCCCATCGGCCAGCAATGGATTTTGTTTTAACTGGAAAGCGCTGCGTAGGACGTCCACCCATAAGGTGGACCGACGATTTCATAAAAGGGAAAGCTGGTCATTGTGGAAATCATTGGGGGAGGCCTATGTACAGCAATGGACGGAAGGTGCTGGATGCAGGCCGCTACCAACCGGTCATTATGGAATCATTGGGGGAGGCCTATATGGCTGAAATGATGATGATGTTGTTGAATTTCGTTTCAGCGTAAACAATATTTTAGCGACTGCAGCTAAATACAAGTATGTAGGAACTGGATCACTCATCCACGAGCGGGTGGTTTTGACAGCAGCTCATGTATTATTTGGCAAGAATCCGGATAATTTAATTGCTGTCATCGGGGAACATGACCAGAAGAAGAAGGTGATGGAGAAAAGATCGAAGACGGTCCAATATTGCACCATACACGAACAATATGACGGAAGTGAGTGGTTTTGTTTTTTTTGTACTTACTATATTTCTAGCGCTTAAGGCTAAGAACTCATGGCGCGATTTACACCCGCGCCCGCGGCGGTTGCGGGCCCTCAGCTTCTGTAGAATGCAGATACTTATGTAAAAACTAATGCACAACTCACGACGCGCTTTTCGCCTGCAGCGGGCGCGGTTGTAATCGGTTCTATTTAAATTTTGCAGCTAACGGCGACTACAACTTCGCACTGGTATTCCTAGCAGAATCAGCACTAAAGGACAATCTGCCCAGCGCTGGGACTGTGTGCCTTCCCCCAGCAGACTACGCGCCCCCTGCTGGGACTCGCTGCGTGTTCGCCGGGTGGGGGGTTGATTATCATTTGGAAAATCAGAACCAGCTGGTAAAGGTTAGTTAAATAGCATCTGACTTCGAAAAACATTTTTTTCTGATATTTAACCACTTGCCATTTGACATCTGTCAAATTTGACCATTGGTTATTTTAACTACGAATCAAAAAACCGGGCCTAACTTAGCTATAAACTAACCTAACCTAACAGGACTTTTCCCACCTCTGCAATTCCTGCATTCCTGTAAAGGTCACAATTATTATCTATTAATTAATTAAAGATTACAATTATCTTTTTATTAGTATTCTTAATAGACTACTGTGCACTAATAACTCACTAGTGAAAGCGTCCCACTTGACTGTACCCTAATGCAGTGGTTCCCAAAGTTGTCTGGGCTACGACTCATCTAATACAAGTTCCCAAACTCGGGACCCACCTATAGGAATTTTCGCCCGCTGCCCAGCGCGGTTGGATGGTTAGGGTGGTGTGTCGTTCTACAGGCAGGGCCCACTCAATGTTCGATCATAGTTTGGGAAACCCTGCCCTAATGTTTTAAAATTCATATTATTTTATTATTCACATTTTATTATTCATATTATTTTACAATTCATATTATTTATTAGTCGGCCGTTTGGTGTAGTGGTAGTCGGCCGTTTGGTGTAGTGGTTCGAAACGGACTACTATTCCGGAGGTAGCGGGTTCGATTCCCGCACAGTACAAACATTTTTGTGCATGAACATATTTGTTTGTATTGGACTGGGTGTTTTGTTTTCTATGTATAATAAGTATTTATTTACAAAAAAAAAGTATGTTTATATCCGTTGTCTAGTACCCATAGTACAAGCTTTGCTTGGTTTGGGACTAGAAGCGCAGTGTAAAATGTCCAAGGATATTTATTTATTTATTTATTCACAGGTTGATGTGCCGATGATGGGTCATGCTGAGTGCGAGCGAAGATTCCAGCAAGCCCCTTCGCTGGGACCAGGGTTCCGGTTCCTCCCCTCCCTCACCTGTGCAGGGGGGGAGGGGACCCGCAACCTCTGCGGGGGAGCGGGGGGTTCACCCCTAGTGTGCCCCATGGAGGTAAAAACTTCATTTACTAAACGTTCAAAAGTTTCTTCAATACCAATCATGACAAAGATATTTATTTAATTTTTAGCGTTAAGAGTCGCATTTCAAACTAATTTGGTAAGTAGAAATTGAAAAAATCGAACTGCCTTAGGCGGGAATTGAACCCACGACTTTCCGCTTGCCGGGCGACTGCTCTGCGCGAATATAGTGTTGTGTATATGACGGCTATTGNTCGGTTGAAAAATCGAACTGCCTTAGGCGGGAATTGAACCCACGACCTTCCGCTTGCCGGGCGACTGCTCTGCGCGAATATAGTGTTGTGTAATATGACGGCTATTGAGTTCGTTTCAGTTTCAGCCAACTGACGTCCACTGCTGGACAAAGGCCTCCCTCAAAGATTTTCATAACTACCGGTCTTGCGCTGCCCGCATTCAGGTACTTCCCGCGATCTTCACCAGATCGTCGGTCTACATAGTAGGGGGTACCCCTGTCCAAACTACGTCTTCCGGCCCGTGGTCGCCACTCAAGAACTTTTCTGCCCCAGCGGCCATCAGCTCAGCGAGCTATGTCAGTCACTTTGGATGACTTTGGTTTGCCTGCAGATCTCCTCATTTCTGATTCGATTACGTAGATATACTTTGATGTTCATTTATTCACAATCAATTTGCAACAAGAAGTACCCTGGTCATCATAAAAATCGACCCACCCGCGACAAGCACTTTCAAACGTAATGCATCCCCACTTCCCACCAATATTACTATACTATATTACCATTTAAAAGCCTAGTTAGAAACTTCATTTCATTAAAGGAAAGGTTTTTACCCCAAAAATGTGTCTGTAGAAGAATCCAGAGTCACTTCTTCAAAAAATAGGTAGTTACGCTTGAGCCAACTTTTATGGCTATAAAACTGTTAAGTTAGTATTAATCGCTATCCATCTGTTAAAGAGGACACGTGAAATCATTATTTGGTTTTATAACCATAAAAATTGGTCTAATTGATCCCAGAGGTGCGCCCAAAGTGAGGTCCTTTTTCAAGTTTTTCAAGTCACATTTATTGTATATGTTAATCGTTTATTAGGAAAATAAATGTGTTTTTCTTTAAGGATATTTATTGGGCTTTCAAATAACACCAATATTGTTGGGGCACCATGATTGTGTCAGCAGAAATGAGTTTTCCTGTAAAACGTAGGTGGGCCGATTTTTGTGATGACCAGTGTAGAATCATTCAGTTTTTAAGGATGGCGTATGTCTAGTCCTCACGTCCATAGTCAAGCTTGGCTCAGCTCAATGTGTTTGATTTTTGGAATACTTTGTTCCAGGGTCAGCCAGGCCGTTTCTTCCAGATTGGTATCGTGACCTGGACAACTGATTGCGGCAAAGACGGCGCCCCAATGGCCTTCGCAAACGTGGCTGCAGTCAGGCCCTGGCTTGATGAACAGCTGGACAACTTTGTGAAAGAATTAAGCATAGGAATGAATTAGATATACTGAAAAAACTATCACAATACTGATTTTTCCAAATGCGTCGACATCTTTGGGAGTTGTAAAGATTTTAAAGATTATAAGACAAACAAATTTATATTATAGCAAAATCTCGAGTTATAAGGAATCATTAATTGGAAACCTGTTTATTTAGTTTTAAGATTAATTCATTATGTATTTAGTAGCTACTATTTTGTCTCTTCCACATACTAATGTTGCTAATAATGTATAAATACACCTGATTGTAACTGTGTCTTACGAGTTTTATTTTTTATCCTTTCCCAGTAGTCACAGTCATGTATTGTGATAAGTATCACACACGATCAGGCAGGCATTGATCGCCATCGCTGCACGCCGACTGATCGCGTGTCGCGAGATATCAGGGTCATACTCAATAGCCCCGTGCTGCTTAACACTAAGCAGAATAAAAAGTTGGCGTACAGATAATACTACCCAAGTAACATTTTACTCCATTTAAGAGTTCACATTTAGTTCCAATGTGTACTTAAAGCATTAGTACAGTTCACTCGTGATGTATAAGCTGTATTATTGCAATTAATTACACCTATACCTGTCTAAGGGACTTATAGGAGTGTAGACTAGTGTAGAGTTATACTTTTATACGATTGTTGGTGTTATAATACTCTAACAACTATCCTTTAGTCAGCCGTCTGACTAAGAGCATTATAGGAGGGTAGAGATACGGCAACTGCTGTTTAACGGCCTACTTGTACGATATTATAGAGCTAGCATTTTAATAGAACACACGTGGTCATTTATAAAGCCAAAGGCTGTTATGTTTACTTGTTTTAGACTGTTATACAGCTAGTAGCTGTAGTAGGACTTGTTTGTGTTAATAAAATAACCTTTTTTTACTATCTGTACAAAAGTGTTTCAATGGTTCGCATGTGCACTGTAGGCTGTTAAGCATACCCTGAAGAAGAAAGTGTATTGAGAAAATGTTGATGTTTAATTCATTAAAATGCATTTTTATCATGTCTAAGATAGTCAAAATTCGAGAAAATTACTGCAAAAAAACAGGTCACAACTCATAATCTAAAAGTCATTTGGCAACATAACCTACTTTATACTTAAGAAGAAACATAGTACTATTATTGNTCGTTCTGTTGAAGTGACACGTGAATACGGATTTTGAACTGATTTTCAATAGGACGGCTTCTAAACGACAACGAGATTTTGAGTGTGTCCAAATACGTGAATTAGGCTACAGAAGTCTCGCTGACGTGAAATGCCACAAAAACATCCCCCCCCCACAGCTCAGGCACGGACTCAGTTAAGCAGTAGACTTAAATAATAAAGAATTTGAATTTGACAAACCGTTCTCCCCATCATGCGACACCAGCGCCATCTTCAGATGCGTGCTGGCCAGGACCCTGTTGAAGTACCCTTCGGCCGAGCACACCTCAAATCGGATGAGCTGGCATAAGTTTGGGAACATCTCCACGATGGACACCTGCTCGCAGTACATCGGGTGGTCGTTGCGGTGCTGGACTGCGGTTTTTACCTGTTGATCCAAAAAAGGTAACGAATATCATGAAATTAATGGTTGACAAGCTCAATGTCTTCCTTTGTTAAACTGTTTACCTAGTAAATGTGTGTCAAATTGTGTATTGACATGGTTATTTAATTTATTTTTACTTTGATGCCACAAAATTGGAATGATTTTATTGGTGCCATATGGCAAACTTAAGGCCATTGGGCTATCTGCCAGGTTAGTTTGGAGCTAAAGAGCAAAATCATAATGACAATTTGCTAATTACCGGGCAAAATATTAAGTAATCTTACTTACTTAGTTTTTTGTCAAGGTCTCTAAGAATAGGTAGGTAAGTTAAATTGGTAAGCCAAAATTACCGCAAGTCCACAGAAAGAAACTCTGACAAAGGTGCTGGGCAATTTCCCATATCTCCTGTCGCCGTGGCAGTGGGTTCCACTGGGCAGCCCAAAGGCACCATACACCGTGATGAGGTAGTTAGCAGTTTGCTGTTCAGAAGTTGAAGAGAGAAGGAGGTTTCTGGAGGAATGGGTTGAACCTTAGGGTATACTTATAATAAGGAGAATTAACTAAAGTATTACTTAACAAATTAATAATTATGTTAGTGATAATATAAAGCGAGGGACCACTATAATACGTCGTTATTTTAAACAATAATTACCCATCAACATTTTGTTGGTTCAATATAGCAGGCATGACTTGTACTTCTCCACGAAATATTATTGAAATGTCAACTTTTAGAAAACCGACCGGCCCTGCTGTTGGATCCCTCGGCAACGTCAGTTGAGCCCACTTGTGGAATACTTGATGATCTAAACAAATGTAAAAAAATAAACGATAGTAACTACATTGATATTATTTTAACTAGCGGCCGCCCGCGACTTCGTACGCGTGGATCCCGTTTTATCCCCTTTAAATTTTTCCTGAATTTTCTTTACTATAAACCTCACGGAGCCCGAGACCTTTCCAACGAATGCAAAACCGTGGAAATCGGTTCGTGCGTTCTGGAGTTATATCGTCAGGAAGGAAAACCCGACTTATTTTCAACCGACTTCAAAAAAGGAGGAGGTTCTCAATTCGACCCGTATGTTTTTTTTTCTATGTTTGTTACGCGATAACTCCGCCAATTATGAACCGATTTGAACAAATCTTTTTTCTGCGTATAGGTAATACCTCAAGGGTGGTCCCATTTAAATTTAATAATAGAAAAAACAATCCCCAAGGGTGGAAAATTGGGGATGAACTTTTTATACGCAATATCTCCGCCGATTATAAATCAATTTGAACGATTATTTTTATGTTGAATAGGTATTATCAAAAGGGTGGTTTCATGCAAATTTGAAGAAAATATTTCACCCCCAAGGGTGGAAAATTGGGGATGAACTTTTTTATACGCAATATTTTCAATTTTTAGTTTTTTTTGTGTTCACGCATTTGAAGTCGGTTTTATTTTTTTTTAAAGTTAATTATTTATAGTAGATAGTATTCGGTTTAGGATTAAGATAAGTAAGAAAACCAATAATAAACTACACTTTTACACAGTATGAATCGCTTGGGGTAAACTTTGCTCTATTTTATGTGTAGGCGTTCAATGTTCTCAATGAGTCTAATTTGTGAATAGACACCTTTTAAAAGTATAGAATATAGTAATATTAATAGAAATATTTCCGCTTCAATATAGTTCCAATGCTAAGGTTAATTTTTATTATCCTTGTTCTAGTTAATATGTGGGTTTAATCCTTAGAGCCCTCTTAATATCAAAATATTGTATATCAACTTTAGTTACCGACACAACTTCTTGAGAAATAAATATACCCAGAGCAAATCATTTAATAGCATTGATATTTTATATGATTTACATTAAACGTACTTAGGTATTTTATAGTGAGGCACTTACACGTTATCATAGAGAGGATATAGGAATTATTCGTATTGACTACTGATAGTCCTTTTTTGCCAATATTAGCACAGTTTAAGTAACAAGTAAGTCATATTTCTCAAACCAAAAAGTTAATATTTTATGAAAAAGCCCAGCTATCCGAACTACCTACATAGAATTGTCTATAAAAATATAAAACTTACGTGGTTGAGCCCATATTGTGCCCAAGTCAATCGTAGCCTCGCCTATCAGCCGCGAAGGTGCACAACATCTGGGCTCCATGACCGCCAGCCACAAGCTAGACCTTTGCAGGTCCTGGATACTGGCATACATCTCGTACATGAATGACTGTTAAACAATAAGAAGTTGTTGAAAGCATAAGTTACAGCGTGACTGACAAAAAAAGAAGCCGTATGAAAGTCATTAGGTATATGAAAAAACTGGTGCAAATCCTTTAACAAATTAATATTTGTATGTTGGATACTCTTCTGTTCATGCTTATGATGAAACTTAACAGTAGCTATCTGTGACAAACACAAGTTATCAAAGAAATAATTATTTTATGGTTGATAATTCAACTAAATGAATGAGCTCATAGAATCAGTTTGTTAATAACTTTTGAGTGCAATTCGTATGGTTCGCTACGACGCCTACGATTTTATAATAGCAATGTTTCACGTAGCTGCGCTTTATTTATCACTAAAGTACAAGGTATTGAATATATTGAATATGGTATATTCTTACTTGTCGTGTATTTGTTAAGCATTCATTTTATTTATTTTAAAATATTCGTGTGTGTAGTATAAAATACTATTAATTACTTAGTAGGAAGGTAATAAAACTTACCTCTTTATAATATGGCTCATCCATATTCCTTCTGATATTGGATCGGTACTTCTTTTTACCGAGGACTACAACCACGTATGAGTTGGCCGAGTGTGGATTCGACCACGCCAGTTTTCGGGCTTCCAGCACATTCACTAATATCTGGAAATTTAAACAATATTCTGTAGACGACAGCACAAAATTATCTGTGTTCTAAAAACTGTGGCACCTTATTTGGTTTGGTTATAATGATTGCTGTTTTGCAACAAAAAATGTACCTATAGTTTGACGTGCGGTTGATTGCAAAAAATATTTTTTTGCGAAAGCTATAAATTGCAAAGCTATGCGAATAAAATAACTTTCACAATAATAGGTAGGTACATTAGTTTCGAATATTATATTATCAAAAACCTTATTTAGGGTGGCATTTTTCCAATATGGCGCAAAGTTGAAATTCGGAACGAGCACACTGAAATCTATAAAAACACCAATTTTCAAAACTCCCGAAGAATTAGAGGTTGCCGATTCGATTCTCGTCGACTGCCGGAATATTATGGTTAACCTACTCATAACAAGAGTTAATAAGTACTACCCCGTTCGAACCAACGAAAAACACTGAAATCTATAAAAACACAAATTTTCAAACTCCCGAAGAACTAGAGGATGCCGATTCGATTCTCGTCGACTGCCGGAATATTGTGGTTAACCTACTCATAACCCCTGGCGGCTTACGGCCTGCGCCCGAGAAACAGATTCCGTGAAACAGTTAACAGTTTCCGAGTAGGTATGTGCGGAACTGTATTAACAAAAGGCTTGTTATTGACCAGTTAACGGTAATCTTGTTTTCAAAAGTAATTACACTTCCTGGCTCTTTTAACCGTTATTTTACTTAATTTGCCGGGAATCCTGAAGGCGCGTGTTTTTATGAAAACAAGTAAGGCGACCCGATATTCAAATAACTACAAACTCAGTTTTAAAGTCCAAAGACTGCGGTCTAAAACTGGATGTGGTTTGATTTATTGCTTATTGTATGGTAAGCAAAAACAGATATGGGTATCGACGAAGATTTATATCGCTGGAACTGCCCGCCCCTTTCGATATAGGTAACTACGACTACGTTAAATAGGTAATCTTTAAGATCACGAATTACGTCTATAATCGCTGTAATCATAGAAGAGCTTGCAGTATGGTTAGCATGGACGTCATGTGACTGAATACGTTCGAATATTTAATACGTTTGAGATTTTTCGAATACGATGAAAAAGTAACGAGAAAGATTTTGTTAAAAGTTTAATTTGTTTTTAGAGTTTACAACAGGATAGCCCAAAATAATCCCAATTTAAGATCTCTAAACCGTTCTTTGCTATTTTTGGTTCTTACAACATCGCACCCTTAACGCAGGCCTCACTTAACCCTCAGACGGCCGCTACATGCTTGAGTACCTACCCCTGTATTCGGCCCTCCGTCCGTTTGAAGCTGGAGTAACTCTTCAGGCTACCAGCGCGGCCCATCCGAAATAAAGCACTTAGCTATGCAATACCATTTTCTGCAATCCCATTTAGGTGCATACTTGCAGTTTGGTCTATATTTTTTAATTTTCTGGTCAAACAATGCAGGTCATCGCTCACTGTGCTTTGGAAATTTATGCTCGGTGTTTCACTGTGAAAGTGATTTAGGAAAACATGAGGCTAGCAAGTAATTGTTCAGACTTGGCATTGCATCAGCATAGAAATAAATGTCGCAACATGAAGAACAGACGACCAATGTAGACAGTGTAAAGGTTCGTCCACACCAAACCGGCGTGCACGATGGCGATGGCGATCAGATTAATTTAACGCATTGATTGCCACCGCTATCGCGCGTTGGTTTGGCCGAACTTTTAAGCCCTAAACCTACCGAATGGATGGACGATCAGATTTGGCTAGACCACTTGATCAATCCCAGTGGGTAAGGCCTGATGATGATATTAAGTTTAACCTGCACCCATCTAAGAGTTTATAGAACCAGCTAGTGCCAACAGGCTGCAGCCTGAACTGACCCTGCAAAAAGATCTAGCAGCTAATAAGTTTTAAATCTTTGGCTACAATAAATAATTTATGAGAGACCTGAAAGTATTGTGGCATCGCTTCCTGATTGTGTTCGTTTTCGACTCGGAACGACGCGCGCGCCGCTTTTTGCCGGCGCCGCCTATCGGGGGAGCGGCTGTACATTTTTAAACGATATTAATTAAATATATGAACGGTTTAATTAGAGAGAAGAACTGACTGAAATGTCAAATAAATCAATGACATGTCAATACAAACCATCAGCAGGCAAGCCATAGATTTTTGTCGAGGTTTTTTGTGGCATCATTGTTGTCATAAATATTGAGTTGCAAAGAGTTTTATGTCATTTCTGGCGTCTGTTTTTTTATTTTGATCTTTTTGAGTGCCAATATAAGCTGTGGCAGTCGTGACTGAGGAGCTCACGAGCATACTGCCCAATCTATTTATGTAGAATAGGTAACTCTTCTCACCCTATACGAGACTAGTTATGAGAATACCTACTTTAGTTGTAGAAAAATTCAGCCCCAATAGCTTATAGCGATCGAGCTTACTTGTCATTGCAGCTGAGATTGCATTTCTGTCTATAATATCGCATAACGTGCCCTCCGGACTTCCGAAACATATCTTATTTATTTGTTTTCCGAGAATTCTATTGATTCGTGTCAATAAAATTCTACTCAACGTTATTTTGCTAAATTTTCTGGGAATTCGTATTGTTTTATAAACTGGTAAGGCGACCCGCATTCAATAATAAACGACTGCGGTTCAAAACTGCTTCCGAAGCACTGATTGAGGATTCTATTGATTCAAGTCAACTCTACTTAAACAATAATTAATAGAATAATATTCCTATATTATACAGGGTGTTTCTTGTAAGGTGTCAAGCCAAAGGCAGGTGATAGGTGAGGACTAGACCTATCGATTTCACCCCCATGTATGTTCTACGATTTTTCGTAATTTAGAAGTTATCGATAATTTTGTGATTTTTTTAAATTTTATGACCTAGTAGGCTTTAAATTTTTTTATCTTTTTTTTAGGTTAACTTTTCTCAGATTTCTTTTTTTTGACAGATTCCCTAGTAATTGCAGATGTTTGAAAAAAAAAATCACCTTCCTATCTTTGATGCAAGATACAAAATTTTTGCTAGAAAAATAAAAAATATGCTTTTAGCAGAANAAACACCCTGTATAATACTCCTATACTATTAATAGGTATTCTCTAAATAGATACGAGTAAAAATCATTATTACTTCTTCAACGAAATTGTAGTAGGTAATCATTTCTAGATTTTCTGAGTATCACTAATTTTCACAGACACATAATTAATTACGTAACTGATTTAATACAGGTCGTTCTTCAAAAGTTACGTGGGACATAAATTTAATGTAGGTACCTACTATGACTTATAATATCAAGGCTGTAGAAGTAGATCAATCGCATCAAACCCATATTTTATTTGCATTTCTGTCCGTTCATTAAAATTTTGGTTTTAGCCATAAATCCATGAAAGATATTTTAACAAGCTGGCATTCGATTGCGCTGACCGCCACCGAATCGAATTCTTACTTTGTTTAGTCGATAAATAATCTATAGTCAAGATCGATTCGACATAATTTCGTGTCACATGTGTGAACGGGTGATATACGAGTCTATTAGTCCGTTATGGGTTCGGCAGGAAAACCACACTGTAAGAAAAAAAGAGCAAGTTATTTTTTATGGCGTGTGCGCGTTGTTTTTTCGTTCGGTAGTTGAATGAATGAATGAAAGAAAGATGGACATGTTTTAACTCGATCCTGAACTGAGTTTTCAGAAACAAACTGAAAAATGTTTGTGGAGATCACCCCACAAAGTGTGGTGGTAGTGTGTTGGCTACAAAGGCTCTATGCATAGTGTGGTAGTGTCTAGTAGGTCCTAGTGGAGCTTTCTTGATACAAAGCTCGACTAGCACAACATTGTGAACACATTTCGAACTCCTCCTATGTTCTTCTGATTAATTTCGTTGCGGGTCCAATGACAGTTTAACTTTCCCCCGGGACAAACTTGACCTTCATTGGTTGGGTTTTTGTGGCGGTCAAGCTGTAGATCCTGGCTACACAGGAGTTGCAGTGGTGGGAACGAGAGGTGGGAATAGTCCCGTAGCACATTGTAGCCAAGACTAAGCTGACCTAAAACCCTCTTCAGTAGATAACAGGTAGGTTAGTACCTAACTAACAACAGAATAGCTTTCTCCTGGTACTTCGTCGAGTTTACTCAGCCCTCTTGGAAATCTGTGGGTGGATTTCGACGCTCTTGTATATTATCTTGGCTTGCGGGTAAGGCTTATTCCTAAAATAATAGAAATCCAAAGGACGAGTGATACTGTTGTCTTACTCCAGGAATACAGACAAAGAAATCTAAATGTGCACATTGTTATAATAATAGTATGTAGTATTAACTCGAATCTAGTTTTACATTTAACATAGGTGTCTTTGTAGTCTCGGTTTGAACGGGTTATAATCAGCAATAAAACAAAACCAATAATTTGATAATTTCAATATATTAATTCATTCTCAAGTATAAATATGTCATACAACTACGTCTACTAAACTACGTAACTTATCCAGCTTTAAAATGATCTACTTGGTTTGACACATCTTAAGGATAGGGGATTTACTTACTAGATATACAGGGTGTGGTTATTATTAATTTTACAAAGTGTCACGAAGAATATTTTATAGTATTAGATATTAATTATGAGTATGTCCATCAGTAAAAAAAGCATCTTTCTACTGTGTTTATGAAATTCACACCAGGTTCCATACGAGACAGTTAAAGAGTAGGAAATATTTCTATTGATAATATTTGATGTCGTCACATTACGTCCACAAACACCCACGTTCCAACACCCTGTATGATACTTAAATATTACAAAATACTTCAAGTTAAGGTTACAGTTACGCGGTCGATTTTTAGAGATTAATCAATAATTTTACTCCTATTGTGTAAACTAGCTATGAAATGGATTCTGAAGGACTTTGGAACTTGTATTTTAAATCTGCATGCATCACAACTACGAAAAGACACCGCTCTTTAAATTAAATTGAGTATTGAGTAAATTAAATGTCATTTACTACGTTACCATAATGAAATGTTAACCTGGTAACAGAGCCTTAACATAAAGTAGGAAGTTTAATTAGAATAGGTATAGGAGAACTTATTTACATACAAATCTCTATTTAATATTTCAAATATGATTCCCAATATTGTCTGATGTACCCAAAATGATTCGATGTTCTGAGACGGGCATTAAAAATTCGGGCCACCTAATTTACTTACACCAGAGTCATACTTATTATTATTCTGTGCTTACACTTCGTTTATTAATTTTGAGTGTTACAAGTCTGTTTTTAATTAAATATATTATATTCAATCGGTTACAATGAAGCATTCATTTAGTCATTAATAAGTCAATAATGAAGTCATTATGGAAGTCATACAAGATATTAATTGAAACTAAAAATCCGTTATCATTAAAAGTTCCCTAAATTCCGCAAGACAACTCTCGCAAACTTATTTTAAGTACATTTATTATAAAGTGCTACTAGAAGGTACTACATTTAACACCAATATCCACAACGTTTCTATTCTAGGAAAAGCCGGGTACTGAAGCGGCACTCAAGTGTGGCTTAAATAATTATTAGTATCTGACTAATCTCAAGACATAAATGCGTACGTAATAGAAAAAAAATGTAGAGTACAGTTACACACTTTTTTTTAAGTACGGGCTCTACAGCCTCGCCAAAACAGCGTTTTATGTGACAAAAGACAAAAACGAGCGAGGATGATGATTATCTTGCGGTAAGAGAAAAAAAGCCTTTGTCCAGCAGTGGACGTCTTTCGGCTGAAACGAACGAACGAAGAGAATAGAAGAAGATGAAAAATAAAATATGTTTTTCTGTTATGAGGTCTTATGCATGTGTCTGACAAAATAAATATAGGTACTATTAATAACTTATTTCTTTTTCTGATGAACTGGGGATAGACTTCAAGGTGTACATATAATTAAAAAATCTGTTTTAGATAATGCAGTTAACCTTGATATTCATTTCAGTACCCGGCTGTTAGTTTACTAACAGATAAATAACTAACTTTTGACTAGTATCACTTCGTTTAACAATAACTTAGCCTACAAGTGCCCAAAGGAATGTATTTCACACCGTTTAAATACCAAGCTTAGATAAAATTATACGTATGTACTTAAGTAACATCGTTTACATTAAATATTTACAAGTCAGGTAAATAAATCTTATAATATCAGCTAATAAAGATATAATTGAATTTTTAGATTATTTTTACGAGAGCTATTTTTAGATTGTTTGATTAAGAGCGCCTTTATTTATTATTAGTGCTACGCTTGCCGTGTTACTGTAGTATTTTACTTAGAAAGCAAAGCAACCACTATAGATTAATAAATATGTTTCAACGAGTAACACTGGTGTATTTTGTATCTTTTTTGATATGAGTGACATTCCCGCAATAAAAAAAACATGTCCACTGGACTGATTTTCACTCTAGCTCGTCTTCGTGCCAAAGACACCACTGTCGTGTGATAAGTCGCTAATGTAAAACCACTCTTATCTATACTCTACCCTACTAAGTAAAATAAAACGATTTTTTTACAACTGTCTATTCAGTTATTCACTCTGTTCTGAGTGAGTCTGGACCTACCATAGTTGCTCAGTGAACAAAAACAAATTCAAATAATTACTTACTTTTAAAAGTTTTAAATATTACAGGCATTATAAGTTCTGGAAAATATGGTAATACAAAAATATACCAAGAATGAGTATGTAAATAGTAATTAATAAAAGACCCACTTGTCGAATGACTTATAATAATAAAAAAAATATAACTAATATGCTTAGAAAATGTTTCTAAGAACACTATCTCTACATTGGTACATGTTAAAAATTATTGACAGACCCTTGTAACAAAATTAAGAACAAAGTTATAGTTTAGTATTTTAATAATAAAATAACATAATAATAAACATAATCTAAAAATGCCATAAACGTAGGAACTAAAAAGGATCTTATTAAAAAACAAACCTAATTAGAAGTAATGAAGAACAAAGAGATGTCTATTTCAGATATTGATTTCTATTTTATAAATGGCAATGCCAGATTTTGTATTTAAGGTGGCGTCTTTTTTTTTTCGCGCGGCCATCGACCAAACTTTGTTTTTTGATTACAAAATAGTGTAATAAACCAAACTTACTATGGCATGTATACCTTTAAACTCAGTCTGAACTGAGTTACGAGCATTAGAAGTTTGATGATTTTCATACAAGATTTGCTTTTTGTGCGCAAGTTTTGTAAGAAATTGCAACAAAATATTGCGCTATTTTTTTATTACGCTGATTCTGCTCCATACTGATGTCTGGAGCCTTTAATGGATGGTATTGTTTGTTTACACATACAATCTCACTATTTTGTTGCAATTTCTTACAAAACTTTGCGCGCAAAAAGCAAATCTAGTATGAAAATCATCAAACTTCTAATGCTCGTAACTCAGTTCAGACTGAGACAGACAGACAGACAGACAGACAGAGTTACTTTCGCATTTATAATATTAGTTGGGATGTTAATCATTTATTTAGAAATGAAATGTATTTTTCTTTGACGATATTTATTGGGCTTTCAAAAAACACCAATATTGTTGGGGTACCATGATTGTGTCAGAAGAAAATCTTTAAAGTTCGCGTGTGTGTTATCATTTTTCAATGGGACAGCCATTTATTAGTATTAAAAGGGTTCATCTCGAATATTTATTTATTTATCAATTCTCTGTCTATATTACATGATCATTGGTTTTATGATAAAACCAACCTGTAGCACTCTTTTCGACAGCCCAGTTTTCTGCGCCAACTGCTTCAAGTCCTTAGCGTCGGGGTTTTGGTTGATAGCAAAGTATGACTTCATGGTCCTCAGCTGATGGTGCTTGAAGCTGGTCCTCATCCGCTTGGTGCGCTGGGAGTGGCTGGACACGCTGCCAGGAGACGCAACGGAAGACTCGTAGGCAAGAGACTCCATCGAGGACGACAGATCACCGCGGTGGAGAATCTCTGCAACAAGAGGAATGGTTAACTTTAGTCTAACTTTAATCGTGAACTGACACCAGTCGATACCTCAAATAATAATCTAAATATTATTATTTGAGGTATCGACTGGTGTCAGTTCTTAAACAGAATATCATTCATCTCACAAGAATTACAAAGCCCAGTTGCTTATTAATATTGTTGTGTGGAGTAACGATTAGTTCTTAGGAGAATAACATATTCGCAGAATCCTCGACACGAGCAATCATATAGGTCAGTCTAGTTAGATAGGTCACCTATACGGCAAGAGGTTTTAGGTCAGTCGCTAGCTGGAAACAACTCATTCTTAATTAAATCGTGGTATATTTTATTTATTAACCATGGCTTTCTAGGGCATTTTATATTGCTGGCTAGTATTGAATCAAAAACATTCACTGAGCATCCAAGTTTTTTAGAGTTTCGGAAACAATTTCGCTCAATTCCGACCACATCCCAGTTTTTCAGCGCCCAATTATCGCCGGAGCCTGGCGATGGCGGTGATAGTGGCCGGTTGTGGTCGCGCCGCGAGATGGTTTTGCTAATAGGGGAAGTAAGACCTTCCGGGGAGTAAGCCAAGTGAGACTGGGGCCTTATTCAGAAAATATACCCAATACTCTTCTTACACAATCTTAGAACCGAGTTGTCGAGAATTAATTTGCATGACACAAGTCTGCAACAAACTTATGCTAAAGCAAGACTTAATCGATGCAAAATACAGGCAGAAAAAAAAGCAAACCGAGAGTCTACACCTACATATCTACAATGTTTTTGAGCGTGTAGCTAATGAATACAGATCTTTTTTAAAACGGGCTCATCATACCATAAAACCAAATGCTAAAGCTCTGTGCTAAAGTCCTGTACTGTACCGGACGGACAAAGACAAAGGCATTGTCAGTGTTCAGAGATACAAATTGTTAATACCGATTTGACAAGAGAATAGGTATTAATACCCACCTCGTTCGTTAAAGTCTGCTGTGTAGAGCTCTCTATTTCGAACCTCACCTTTACAAAACGCCGCTTTCACGAGCTAATAATAATTGGTTCCAGGAAATTTAGGGTCAACATTAACGTTGACATTATTTCTAATTCTACGCATATTTTGCGGTATATTCTAATCTCATTTATGAGACCTCAAAGATTCCAATATACTGCAATTACTGCAAACCTACTCCATATCGAGGTAATGTTTATGAATAGGTATGGGTGAGAAACTGCCTCGCTAAGATTCACATCGATGACAATTTCTCTCAAAAAGAATAAAAAAAAAATATTAACTGTTCTAGACGAAGAATCCTTGCACAGTGCTTGTGAAGAAGTCATCATTAACACTACATTGAGAGCTAATGTTTCGCGTTTACTAAACACAAAGGTTCGTTTCAACGCAATCCAGTGTTTAAGAATCCAAAATGCAGGATACCGCAAATCTGGACCACTGGACTGTCTTGTGAACCATACTGTTAATATTCCGCAAGGTAGAAGTAGAAGTAGGTATTAATTTTATGGTGTGAACACACATAAAGTGTGTTTGAAATTGGAATCACCAATTCAAACGGCGATCCGTTTCTTTTGCGGGATCCACCACTGCAAATGGGATGATCTTGTGAACGCTAATATTAAAACACGTATACCTACTACTAAATGGGGGTCCTGCCAAAAGCATTAAGCAGCACAACCAACCCTCAAACAATAAATTTTCGTATTACTAAACCTGAATGCCGTCTATTTTGGGGTTAACTAAGCGAATTTCGACTGCAGCTGATTTAATTAGATCCCGATCGACGCGGATAATTATTAAGTCCGACCTGAAATTGCTCTTCAAGGTGAAATCCGAATTATTCAATACACCAAGCTATTGTTCAATTCAAAAGCTCACCGCTCTCAAAGTCAGTTCAATTTAGGGAGTAGTAGTGTTTCAACAAGTTTATGAATAAAAGTGTTTTGTTTTTAGATTTTATTAAAATTACAGGGTAAGTGTCATTGTTAACACTGAGTATTCCATTAATCATTATGTAGAAATGTATACCCATCTTGGTTTCAATCGCAAAATAAATTAAATTCTGAAAGTGGGTGTATCATATTGTATTCAATTAAAACACTATTACGCGCCCAACAAATATTATAAACTACAATAATTAACAAATAATAGTCAAACCTACTAAATTACAGAAGACGTTAATTGCTGACCTCGCCTTGTCAGTGCACAGACAGACAGATAATCCGTATAGATATATTTTTAGACAACGGAAGTCCAGCGCTGGTAACGGACAATTACTAACTTGCCCACTTACATGGATGTCAAAACAAATAACATAGTATGATGAATGTCTCGATAATTGGACATATTTTTGATCTAAACGATACAGAGTAAGTAACGACCCCACCGTGGTTTGACGGCCGAGCGATTTCAAACTTAATGCCCCCAACAATAAATGTCAAGGGCGTTTATTTCGATGGTATTCGGGTAGAGAGCCAGTGGGTTTTAATTTATTAATTTCTCGCCCCAAAGTACTTGGGTGGTGCATCGCCGTGTTTCAAAAACCCACCGATGCGAGTCCAGCTAATTATTAAATTCATAATTAAATATATTAGACGGTTTGAGTGATTTAAACGCGAGGGTCCGGTGGTGGCACTCAATTATTTTTTATTAGTTTTTTTGGGGAGTGGATTTGTCCGTTTGTGGATATTCGCTTTGAGGTTTCCCTCCGAAATTGGTATTGTTAAGATAAGTTATCAGAGCGGACGTTGATGGGGATATGTTTTGTATGAAATTGGTGTCAGTTGAAACGAATCGTGAGTCGTGTCATAAAAAGGTGGCTATATTGTTACTTAAGATACTTAATTGTTTTGCGATAGTTAAAATAGATTACGACTTTAGGGTGACTAAGGAATATCAATCTTTCTATTAAAAGCATATCGATGGTTTGATTACCATTAGGGTTAATTGTAATAAGAAAATCTTTGATCAGGATTCGATACACATACACAACCCACACTATTAAGAAAAAAAGAACGCAAACTACAACTTTATACTCGTACCTATGTGTAAAAATTTCTTTTCCCACAAAACTTTATGTCAACCGAATAAACCAGGTGGAAAACTAAAAATTCCTCACCGGTCCTTTAGTTGTTAAAGTTTATTGAATCCATTTCAAACATAATTCGAAGATGTATAAACTCTAGCTGTAAACTGACAACCGCGTATCTTTAATGTTTTATTTTTATAGGCAAAATTAACATGTTACCGACTTTACATTTATGCTTTTTTTTTCTCTTATAAAGCGGGTAATAAAGCATGTGGGTTGTAAAGACTTCGATATTAACGATTGGTTGTAAAAAAAAGAAGCCTGCGGGAATACATATTTTATTGCACTGATAGGCGCCATTATGTCCTGGAACAAACTAGGAGCAGTAGCGTTAGAAAAAACTAACGTTTAAAGGATATTTTTTAAAAACACATCATTGGGTTGATATTATTATTGTCGCCAGAGGCAAAACACAACGTATTTTTTTTAAATCTAATATTTCTGTTAATCAATAATGAGAACTTTAAGTAATTTGAAATCACTTAGGCTGAGTTGCACCACCTTATTTTAACCGTAATAATAACAATAACCTGTGGTTTTTGTATGGAATTTGACGTTTGTCAAAGTTAAAGTAAGATGTTGCAACTCAGCCTAACTCTTTAAAATAAACTTTAATTTTAACTTAATTTTATTTAATTTGAGAAAGCTAAAATAAACGAGGCCCACAAGGTGGACCGACGACATCACAAAGGTAGCAGAAACGCATTAGGGGAGGCCTATATTCAGCAGTGGACGTCCTATGGCTGAGATGATGATGATGATGAAGCTAAAATAAATCTCTAGTCGCTACCGCTTATGCCTTGAACGAAAGTCATAAACAAATTTTGGTAGACCTTGAAAACTGATAGCCTGTACCGCGTAAAGCGTCGGTGAGAGCGGCGCGCCACTACTGTAATATAACATAGTATCTTGATCTGTCACTAGTTATAGCACGACTTTTTGAAAGAAATATAGTAGTGGTAATGGCGGGCAAGAGTGACGATGGGTTTTAGTTCTCGTAAAAGATGAATTGGGTTGGGAAACCTTTGAAACAGTAAAGTAAATGGTGTTATACAATTCATTTATGTTTTTTTTTATCCACGACGAGGAAGCTATTGGCCTGTATCTCACCTGATGTCATCATTTACATGTCAACTATGAGTCAAATCTGTGAAATTAGTGCTTAAAATCTAACAGTTACTTAATTTGATCGCTGCAGTTACGGTCGAGACTTGTGGTCACCGCCTTTAGTTGCGGTCTCCACTTGACTTTTAACTCGCTCACCTTCTTAACGCTTAAGGCTGGGTTGCACCATCTTACTTTGACTTTAATAAACGTCAAAAATCTGTCAAACTCCATACAAAATACACCGGTTACTGTTAAAATTACGGTCAAAGTTAGGTGGTGCAACTCAGCCTAAGATTTTGCATTAACAACTTCCGTGTTTTTAAAATACACCAATAAAATACATAAATATCTTTGGACAATTTCACACAGGGTCATTCAGCCCCAAAGTAAGCAATTAATTTGCTTTTGTTATGGATGCTAGCTTAACCAATAGGTAAGACAGCAAGTATTTAGCCTCAATCATGTAATCACTGGTGCCGTAGGAATCCGGCTCGAAGGACCAAAATTAGAAACTCATTTAATTATTGAGTAGGTAGTATTCCTTCTTAATTACGCGTGATTCATAGACTAATTAGCTTGCCCCATTACATTCATAAATAATAAGGGAGAAGGAATAGTCCCCGAGAAATGAGCAATATTATTTCTTAGACGTACCTAAATCCACGATAGCAGAACCGCGGGCAATATGCTAGTTACAAAATAAATGGAGAATATTTAGTTAAGACACTACTGGGCTAGCGGTACACGCAGCAACTCGGAATGCCGCCTTATCTTTGAGCATGGATCAACTGATATCCGTCGATACAGCCATTGATGGCTGAGCTATAAATAAGTAGTTCCCTAGACCACTTTTGACTAAGATGCCGCAGCGGCAGCGACTTCTTATTCTTTCGTCACCTTTATTTGGGTTACAGACAACGTGCTAAGATAAGCTAGTTTATTTCCTGTAGTGTTTGCAATCTGCACAACTATGAAAAACTTCGTCATCTATGCGTGCTAATACAATAAACTAACTTCGCTTAGTTCTTGGACTGCACCCTAAACTACTCCAATGGCAGTACATTGTCCAATGTCCACCCCAATGGGAGCCATGGGGAGGTCTGGTGGACAATCCTCTCGATTTCGTATAGTATTTATCTCGTATAAATAATAAGACTACGAAAAAGCCTTATTATTTGGTATCTGTTACACCATTCGTCTGTGTTCTAAAGCCTCCGGCAAGGAATTTTCATAGCAACCTAATAAACGAAGTACGGAAGCGTAAGATAGACATTCCCTAAGTTCTTGTTAAAATAATTCGGTGATGCTAACCGAATCGGATTTCTGGTATTCGAATATTACTATTAAAGGCCGAGATACTATCAGCGAGAACTTTGGTGTTTTCTTAATTAAATCATCTGTCTTTATTTAAGTTTGAATAGTATTTTTGTTGATCTTTTGAGTATGATTTTCCTTCTTTCTTAACACCCATCTATGGTTACATGTAGAGTGTCTATTAGTGGATGGTTGGGTATTAAATAAGAGATGCATATTAAATGCAGGAACTGCAAACGAGCATTTCATAGATCAATACTTAAATTAATACAAGAGCTGCTTTTAAGATTTTTTTACCGGCCGTTAAACGTATATACAGGGTGTTAGGTAAATGGGTATATGAGCCGACACTAGCCCATGTTAACATGGGCATATAAATGGTATGGTGAAGTCAGAAATTTGATATAATCATTTTTTATTTTTTTATTTTCATACAAAATAAATTTTATAAAATCCGATTTGTATGAAAATTAAAATAATTAAAATGAAGATATCCATTTTCTGACTTCACCATACCATTTATATGACCATGTTAACATGGGCTAGTGTCGGCTCATATACCCATTTACCTAACACCCTGTATANTTTTTTTATTTTCATACAAAATAAATTTTATAAAATCCGATTTGTATGAAAATTAAAATAATTAAAATGAAGATATCCATTTTCTGACTTCACCATACCATTTATATGACCATGTTAACATGGGCTAGTGTCGGCTCATATACCCATTTACCTAACACCCTGTATATATATATATATATATATATATATATATAATATTAAATTAAACATTGCTCTTTGACATACATACGAGTATATTATAATCATCAAGTACCTACCACTTATTTCTCCGACCTCAATGGCTACTACCCCGGCTGATGTAAAGTAGGGTACTTAATGTGATTATAACTTACAATATCTATAATCAGGTGTTTTAAGCGAACCTTTATCAAAAACACTCAACCTAATTTAATCTAAACGCACAATCAAATGCCCAAATAGCCAATTACTAATCTAAAGGACGTATCCTCGATTGACACCACCAGACCGTGTCTTAACTACAACAATATTCAATAAACAAAACTATAAAAAATACTTACCCACGCGCCCTAACTAAATACCCATTACTCCACATTAATACCGATAAGAAAAACTCCCTTTGCGCTAATTAAAAACTTGAGACAGAAAAAAGCCGCCAAAGATCATAGATAAAGAAAAACAAAAAGCTAATAACAATAAACAATAATAATCGACCACAAACAACAAAAAATGGCTGCCAGTGTGGGGGAGCGCGTCACCTGTCATTGCTCTGGGTTTTTTTAATCGTCGACGCGGAAGAATTATTTGACCACACATCATTTGGGCCAATCCATTCGCAATTAATGGAACAAATGGTGTGAATTTAATAAAAAAGACAAAAGCTTATAATGTCGTAGGCAGTCAAAGCTGTGGGTCGAAGCTTAGGTACTTTTGTTTAATTCTTGCCCGTGGAAAAAACAGTTCAAATGAGCAAAATAATTACCGTGATACCTACTGAATATGAAAATTCGAACCCATTACGATCATATTACAAGTAGATTCTAAACGAATATTTTTAATGTCGTTATCTTGTTTTAAGATGTTTCTCTACACTCTGTATAAATGGAAAATTACAGATTCGTGATATACCGTTCCGCTTCGGGTGTGAAGCATCTAGTTTTTGGTGAAAAATTACAAAATTGTGGCCCAATTAATATAAAGTTCAGTCAGCTTTTAATTAACCAATATCTCATTAACGCTGAATACTGATCCGTGAGTGTGAAATAACGCACGCAATCATCCACGCACAAATTTATTTTATGAAGGCGTTGAGCATAGGGCTGTCATCCATCCGCACTGAAAAATATTTTGGTGCTCATCCTTTAGTTACCGCTCACACAAAAAAAATCCTCACACTGGGTAGACCGACGATCTGGTGAAGGTCATGGGAAGTACCTGGATGCGGGCAGCGCAGGACCGGTCGTTGTGAAAATTCGTGGGCGAGGCCTTTGGCCATTCGCTGAAACTAACGAGTGTTACATACGAGTACTTAGTAAAGTTCAGTTAGCAAGTATTAAGCTCGCTTTAAACGGCTGAGCTTGTTTCACAAAAGAGAACAGTTCATCCATTCATTTTTTTCAGGCGGATTACAGTTTTCAGCCAGTTTGATGAGCGTTTGGCCTTTGCCAAATATTGTTCAAACGAAAACTGAAAGTGACTGAAAACTGAACTTTTATGAGAGTATTGCACTTTGATATCTGGAAAAATAAAGGTGAATAATGTCCCTGAAAATGACTGGTTATTCAGTGTTATTTAGCCAATGATTGAGAATCTACATAAATGCAAAAAAGTTGAATAATTGACAGGCGTGGTACTTAGAGGTAGCATATTATTATATCAACATAATAAACGTCAAATTCATATCACGATCTAATTGTTTAACTTATTTTAATACCCAAAAAAGTTTGTTTATTAATTTGCCAACCCTACTCTGAAGTATTGTTTTGCGGCTCACGAGAAAATGTTATTTAAACTTAAACGAAATGAACGCAGAATATCCGTTTCCAAATGGATGATAAAAAATGTTCCGTTAAATAATAGAATAATAATTATATTATTTACGTCTGTAGAGTGTAGGTCCTTAGAAAGTTACAACGTTCCATACGAGTGTTTTATTAAGCCTCTTCAGAAACATACCTATTTAATATTTTGAGCACGTAAGAGCGAATGATAATTAGGTAGGTGAGTGGTGTTCTTTACGAAAAGACGGCATTTATTAAAAGCCTCTTTACAACAAACGAGCAAAAAAGCTTCTCAATAGTACACCTAACAACATTACCTAATAATACATTTTTATATGATGGTTAGAAATAATAGTAGGCACAGTGTCAGACACAGTTACGGGATCTCATCTCGATATATTGTCACTTCAGCTACAAACTTAACTGTTTTAACAATAATTAATTGATGTGATAGGTGATGGTGAGCCATTTATAAATATGTGCTAAGTATTAAACATTGAATATATCAATACCAGGTAAAGAAGTATCATAGCCAACACAGCACGGTTCATTTTCACAAATCCGAATTGGTTTAGCAGAATGCACTATTTGTAATTTAATATATCGAACTTAGTCGCCATTTCACAAGCGCCGCTTAGTTTTGGCTGCTTAATTGGTGTTCATAGAATTTGGAACAATATCATTATTTATGTGATTAATGTGTTTTTAACTGTGATTGTTCTGACAGTAAAATTTGTGCTGCGATAGTGACTAGGAACAGGTTGTTTTGTTTCTGTTTTGTTTAGTATGCTCCTTTTCAGGCTAAATTTCAGGTGTACCTAGCCATTATTTTAGTTGCTGGTATTTTAGTGGATTCAAATGAACTTTGAAAAACATATAAATTATGTTTATTATGTAACTTGTTCCATGTTTATGTGGTTGATACAAATATTTATGTGATAGTTTTAGTTTGATAGTGACAGAGTTTGCTTGAATATTACTGTCTATGATAAGACTGCCATTCAAACTATTCGTCCCGCTGGAGCAATATCAGATGGTGCCGAGACTAGGATTGCTTTAGCTATGATTAGAAAAGAAGCAAGGACTAACCATCCCTATATTCTACTCTTTGATTTGATAAAATTGCCTAGGTAATCGTCATAAATTTTAGTTGAAAGAATACTCCAATATTTAAATCAATACTAAAACCCAGACATGCTCTTACCGATCTGCAACTAGCACGTTCATTATGCAAAGTTGTTCCGATACTATTTTTAAAAAGCCACGAGCGAAGCGAATTTCCGACAGTGGAGATCATTGATACGACACGTAAAAATGTTTCAAGGACTCTCAGTTCTCATTATCGCCGTCACGCGCGCGCACAAGTGGCGCTGTTGGCCCAACACAGCCCTTGCGCGTTTTGATTAAGGCTGGAGCCGTGTGAAAGATAGAGTTATATCGCCCAATATTACGTCACAATTCAATGATAATAGACAAGAAAATACAATAACAGGCAATTATATTATAATAGAGGTCCTTTTTAGTATATTTCCCCTTTTCCGAAACTAAATGGAATTGTAGAATTAAAATTTGCAACTCGTAACGACTTCCCAGAATTAAATACTAGATTAATATAAATGGAAATTCATTTCACCATAAATATGATTCATATTCGTGTACTTACTTCGATAAAAATGTAAAAGTTGATGCAAACTTAATTGAAACCATTTCATATAACATTCGAAATACAACCCGTAAACCAAACAAAATCGGAATGAAAAACAAAATGCCTTGATTGATGTAACTAACGTTCATCGTAAAATGAATACGCCGGCATAACTCATAAAACGCTTTGTTGCTATAAACGAAATTGCTTCCGAGCGTAAAACAAAAAGCACGTGAACTAACAAACGCTTAAAATCCTGTGCAACGATGAAAACCAACAGTAGCGAAAATTCACAGAAAAGAAAACAAAAACCGATCGTCGAAACACCGAAAAGCGGGAAACGTCGTGATGTGCCGTGCATCGATTACGCAGAAACAAATGCAGCGCGTCCACTGGAATACAGGCGAGTGACGTCCACACTCCATTCAGCCAGTACCATGATTAATCGTGTCGAGAAGTCACACAACCTGAATTCACCTCAATGAGTGCCTCGCATTTCGACGCTATAAAGAATAATCCAGACTGCGGACCCCAAAAGGCGACCGAACTTATAAACCGGACTGCCTCCCGCTCACTCCTGCGGGATCCCTCGTCGCAGGAAAGAGACAAGGGGAGGTTTGACAGTGCGTCGTCTATTCATTAGGCGTGATTACGCCACGGGATGAATTGACATCTGGGACGTCGGGGGAAGGCGCCCGTGCTTTCCCTCTGAGGTTTCTGCTAAATTTTAACGGATCGAGTTCTATAAAATATGTATGTATATTGTCGCCGTGCACGTTTGAAGCTAGCACTTAAATGGAACAGAAAAGGCGAGTTGCGAAAAACCGGGATAAGAGCTGCAAAGGTGTTTATGAATGATACATTGCTTAATTACACGTGTAAAGCTTTCATGAATTCGCTTTGAGAATTCGCTGGGCTATTAAAATATAAGTACAGGTACGAGTACCTACTTACCAAGAGCGGTGCTAGCCATCCTCATAGTCTGGACCTGCATGTCTTCTATGGACCCTTGAGCCAATTTTCTCTTCCTAGGACGACCTTTGGGGCTCGGGCCTCCTGAGTAGAATTGAGATGGGGAGTCTCCTTCACTGTGTAACTCTTGGCACCTGATAAAGAGATTTTCCGTGAAAATCTAATTCACGTTTCAAACATTTTGTTAGAAGCCGGACCGTCTACGCAAACAATAATAACTTTAAATAATATTACTGAAATTTTTATACTTAATTCAATTTATTTTAACCTGATCACTGGAGAATTATTGAGTTTCAGGATTATAACAATCAAAATAGGCAAACATTCATTTGTAATTTTGGCATTACCTATTCAACATGAAGAATCGGCCACATAAGTTGAATATTGGTGACTCAAATAACAACTAATTTTTAATCGCATGTTACAAGAGTTGGAAAAATTGGAGAGAGAGGCTCCTGCAGTGAAGACTAAATAATCAGGTGATGGTGATAAAACATTATCAATCATCTCACCTATAAACACTCATATCGTCTTCGCAGTAGTCATCAAAGCACGCGTTATCGTAATGTGGTCTGCAGTACACGAGGCCGTCCCTCATTCCAAAGACGTCGCCCTTAGACAGCAGGGTCCCACAGGCCACGCAGGTGAAGCAGGTCAGGTGGTAGACCATCTCGCGAGCCCTCATCACAAGCTCGTTGGCCGTGATTCCGTTGCCGCAGCGAGCGCAGCGCTTTACGCAGAACAGTCTGAAACAAGGATCTGGATTAAAAGTAGAGAAGGGCATAAGTCTGCCAATCTTACTTTCCTTGAGCAGAGTTTAAATAAATAAGGATTAATTTTACCCATCTCTAATAAAATTACAGGTAGGCTCAATAAAGGCTCGTTTCAATTCGTGATCAATTGAATGAGTAATTGGAATTTTTATTAGAACTTCTATTCCGACAATTGCTTCTACTAACACAAAAGGTTCTCGACACAAATCCCCTCAGTCTGAGTCCCTACAAAGTTCGGTGTAGTTAAGCGGTGCAAATAAAACTTTCACCGTGGATTACAATTTTGAAGCTTTACTTAGCGCCTCTCTAGTGGAAAAGGCTTAGTGGAGCGAACATACAGCGGATATAGACACTATGCGCGGGGTATGTGCGATAAAAATTGAAAATTTCAAAGACTAACGGTGTTTATTAGCGCACCACTTTGCATCTTTGAACGTTTGCATCTTTAGTGATAGTGTCGCGTTGTTTCACAAATTCTCAACGTTTCAGCTAATAAATAAGCTTCTGAGCTATCTGTACCTGGTGAATGCAGTCAAATCGGAGTTTTATGCAATGAATGACTAAAAGATTTGCAGTAATACACGTTATTCTAGCTAGAAGAATCATGACCTAAAAAGTTAATCACTTTTTATATTAGAAAAACACTAGGATTATTTTACTGAATTTTTGGAACAAAAGCATAAAAGAACGTGTTTCAAATTAACCGTGTAATTCCCGACCCTCTGAGTACTTGTATTAGGTAAGATTCGTTTGTTTACCAGATTCCAAAAATAACAAAAAATAAGCGTGGGGTGTAATCATTTCCCGATAACACTCAATTGCAGGTTTTATTTCTTTACGCTACGCGTGTCGGCACTTACGTGGATTTACGAAGAAAACACAGTTAGGCACTCATCTGGAGTTTAATATTTCCGGGAAACGTGTACACGATAAACCTCGGTTTAATATTTCTCAGAATTGGTGCAGCTGTTCTCGGTATTGCAACCTACCAACGTTGTTTACAAACAAAGTCACACATCTTGACCGATCGTTAGCATTTTATCTATTACTTATAATAAATCTGTAGAGAGGTCAGTTCTGTACATGAAATATATTTTCAAAATAACCATCAGGGGGTGATTAGTGATCGATACTGATGCCAAAAATGGAATCAGTAAAATTTTTGTCTGTCTGTCTGTCTTTCTGTCTGTCTGTCTGTCTGTATGTTCCTTATAGAAACAAAAACTACTCGATGGATTTTAACAAAACTTGGTACAATTATTCTTCATACTCCTGGGCCTTACCTTAGTAAACTTAAAGCTTAGTTACAACAAAGAATCCCCGAAATTCTCACCGGAACGGGAATTAGCGGGAAAATCTTTTGTATGAAAAATCTAAACCGCTTAAGTTAGATGCTTGAAATTTGGTATGTGGGTACCTTAATAAACTTAAAGCTTAGTTACAACAAGGAATTCCCATAATTCCCACGGGAACGGAAATTAGCGGTAAAATCCTTTTGTATGAAAAATCTAAACCGCTTAAGTTAGACGCTTGAAATTTGGCATGCAGGTACCTTAGTAAACTTAAAGCTTAGTTACAACAGGATATTGCAAAATTCCCACGGGATCGGGAGTTAGCGGGAAAAAACATTTGTAGAACAGATGAAGGGGGTAAAACGGGATCCACGCGTACGAAGTCGCGGGCGGCCGCTAGTCGTGAATAATGATTGCATTTGAGGCAGGTACTTTAGGTAATATTAAAAGATAGAAAAAGGATTAAACCCGAAATGAGAATTTGTGGATGCATTAGTCATCCACTATCAGACAACAACTAATAAGAACTACTTACTTGTTGATATGTTATTTACATTATTTCTAGAGTTCTAGTTCTTCTAGAGTTGTCATTATGCGAAGTTGACCATATGCGAATTTGTCATTGTGAGAAATATACATTAAAAGAAGTAGTCTTTTAGCGAAGTTGACATTTTAAGAAGTTGTCATTTCGAGAAGTGGAAATTATGCGTCCAGCCCCCCTAGACAAAACGCACTTTTTGATCGAATCGAAAATCGAATCCGTCAAAACTCCATACAAAAAAGGGGCTTTTCGACCACTTTTCGACTGGTTTGCGATAATAATTTGCACTTTGTCTAGACCCACTGGTGTCATTTTGAGAAGTTGTCATCATGAGCTGAAACGATTTATTAGACTGATTCTTAAGAAACTATCAACTTTAATTTAAGCTTGAAAATTAGTGGGTTGGTTGAGTGACTTCACACCTAGCGAACACGGACAAAGTTTTGGCAATAGATGGTTGAAATATAAATTTAGGAGGGTTGATATGACTTTGAACGCCGAGAAACTAGATACTATAGAAAATGTTTTGTTCTAAAGTTCAGGTGAGTCAGACGTGTTAAAGTGCTCCAGGCCATTATAGCTATAGCTAGCTTACGAGTAGTTACTAGGGGCTCAAGGCTTGAGGAAAGCAGTTTTCAATCGGGCTATTAATAAAAAATTTGTAAATCGTTTCAAAACTGATAAAACTTTTTACTGTTTGGGACGTGATTTTTTATTGTAAAAATAATATTTTACGATGAAAATATATTATGAGTTACAAGGAAAATATGGTGGCGATAATATTAATGAACGTGCCGGCAACTATCGTTGCAGGGCTGTCATATGAAAATGTTGAAATTGGAAGCGGCCGGTAAAGGTAATAGGACTGGCCGACTCGAAATTCGAGGAACGCTAGTTCGAGCCCCGCCGCGCCGCTCGTCTATTGTGGTGAACCCACTCATAACACAAAGTTAGTACGAGGGGTTAAAGGGGCTTTATAGTAATTGTGCAATACAAATTACTAATATTCTTTATAAATAAATCATTAAACTTGCCTTATAGAAAGCCGGGTTATCTGTATTCCCCTAAACTGATTGTTACTAATGCCCGAAGGATAGCTAAATGATTTTACACCCGTCAATCACTCCCAATCATTTGTGAGTAATCGCCGTACTCATCAGACCCTTAGTACAAAATTATACCATATGTTTGCCATGGGGCCCCTTATCACACGTCAGCGTGACCCTTGACACTCCGATAACTATGTTACTACCGACATGTTTTTGTTTGTGATAAAAAATAATAGCGCAAATTGATTATTCGGACTAGCTGTTGCTGCGTATTCACCTGTGATGTACCTATTACTATTCTAATGCACGTTTGTCTTTGGAAATAACTTTCGTATACTTACTTACACATTTTAAAATTGTAGTCATTCGGATATTTACTTTCACATTGTTAAGTAAGTTATCATTGTTTTTGCATTTGGTTACCTCATTATTGATTTCGGGTTTTTCACTTTTATTGATATTATTATTAGTAGGCCGAGGTAAACTTTATGACTTCTACTTATTTTATACGAGAATCCGTTAGAATACCTATTGAGAACATTCGATGAGTTCATAATAAAATGATAAGTATCTAAAATTATACATACCTACCTGTGTAAAATACTGCTACTCCTAGAACTATAAGCTGATAACATTTTAACAATTTGAAGCAATAATATGCAAAGTAAGGTTTGAGTGTACAATAAACACATGACACACCATAAACGAACAAATATCGTTACACCGTCTTGACAGGTGTGGGAAACAACAAATGTGGACTAGGAAAAGCAGGGTACCCAGCGTACTCCCCTTGATAACCCCATGTCAATAAAACTACACATGCCATGTGTACCTGTTTGATGTATCAGGAAATCAATCTTTACTGCTGTTGACTTTGGATTATTTGCCGAAAATTTTGAAATACAGACCAATTATTTTCCTGCTAGAGTAAGGACGTTGCGTAGTAGTCACTTCGAAACGAAGTCCTGTTTTCTAATGTCGCGCAGTGCAACGTGCTCCATACGAAATGGTAACCGTCCATTATTGCATGGTATGAACGCAGCCTAAGAAAGCTTTAAAAATTGCAACAAATTCGCCTTGGCCAATACAATAGGCAAGATACAGAAATTCGCAATTTTCGCTAAATACAAAGATACTTTAAAAAATGTAACTTCTACCACAACGTTAACAACTTCTATCAGATACATAGGTAAGGAGGTATTCCTCCCTCATCTGAAAACATTTTGTATAGCTATCTCACCTATAGTAGTCTTCCTTGCAGTAGATATTTCCGTCTCGTGAGAAGCATGTCAATTCCGTATCGAGGGGCAGTCGGCATTCGCAGCAGCGGAGACAAGCCCCGTGCCACTGGCGGTCCACAGCAAGAAGGTAATATCTGCGAAAAATGCATCTGGTGAATATGGGTATTTCTTCGGAGGCAAAATTTTCGATGTCTTTGGGTATAGTTCTGTAACCAACTAACAAAATGGCATGCAATATTTTTTTTCGTATAGCTTAGCTATAGCCCTATCTGGCGCAAATTACATGTTTGACATAATNACAATTTCGAAGAAGTGCCCATATACAAAAACATCCATTCCGACTTATCTTTAAGATGCAAGTAATCTCAAAAACCTGTCTGCTCGTCTACCACCTATCACATAAAAAAAGAAAGCAATAGCTTCAGCAAATCTTCTTAGTGTAAAGATGTTATGGAGTTATTACCATATCACAGATCATTTGCTTAAATTTTCACGACTGGAGAAAGATTTTCTCCGTATTTTCAAGGCCTGTCCTTGAGTCGCATTCCCAAGAAGAAAATCCATCAATAAATTCTCGGAAACATCCTAGAGCCAGTTCCGGGAAGCCGTACCTACACTAACACAAGTAGTCTAGACTAAAACACTTTTTTATCTATATATATAAAAATGAAACCCGTTTCGCGTTGTCACGGCATCACGTGTGAACGGCTGAACCGATTTCGATAATTCTTTTTTTTAAATGTTTGTGGAAGTCCAAGGATGGTTCTTACGGAAAAAAATATTAAGAAAATCTCTACGCTAAGGCGGTACGAAGTTCGCCGGGTCAGCTAGTTTACTATAATATTGCTTTTTGTACTTACGTACTCCAAATATTTTCGGTAAGGTGTGTTAACTACACGTGTGAAATGAAACTACAACTATGGAAAATTTCATTCATTTGTGAAAGACAAATAACTGGGAGCAACTTTAGTTCTAAGTTTTGGATGTCTTAATATACCTAGTATAATACACCAGACGAACTCACCTGTCCTGAATTCGTCCCCCGCACCCCGCACACTCGTCCGGGGCGGCCGGCGAGCCCTCCGAACTTTCCCGTTCCTTCAGCATAGCTTCCTGATCAGTGGTGCCCCCCGAAGTGGACTCTGAATCTCAAATAACAAGGTTCAGTTCTCGTGTAGCAGTCTCCTCGCCGTTTTGAAGAGCCATCGTGGCTGCCATTTGCTTTTTGTGACCGAAAACTGGATGGACCTGTTGGCAAGGTTAGGTTTTATTGAATTGTTGTAAACAATGGAGGAAAGGATAGAGGGCATCCGAAACTTGTGTATATGAAGGGTGCATAAAAAATTATGTAGTAAATTCTATTTAAATAAAACTTTTTAATAAAAAAGGAAAATTATACATTTAACTAGACCTTTCAGATATTTACAACCAAAATCAAAATAACCCGCATATTTGGGGCGTTGATGCTTGATGTATTTAGAGAGAGCAAAGTCGTAGACTGAAGATAGTGTATACCTTATACAAAATACACGAACAACCGAGACAAACGCGGTAAAGGAATCAAATAGCATAATAATAACATAAATATTTATTATGTATAAATATTTAGTACATAAGCCCGGCCTGCTTAGCATAGAGTTTATTATTCAGCAGCAGCCTCTTTCGATATACAATGGCAGTTCTATAGCGACTGCTATAGAGGTTTCTATAAGTTCCTATAGGATTCCGAAGTCCCTTTCATTCCAAGACAATGGGCGAGCGAATGGTCCTACTTTTGTTTTAAAGGTGGCTTGTTTTTTTTTTGACATAGGTAGATAAAGAGTTATGTTTGCAGTTCTTTATTTAGTTTTGGATAATCTTTTGTTTGAATGTCCGAATGATCTATTGTGGGTTTTATATTTAAATATACGTATATTAAAAAGGCTCTCTTAATGAAACCAAGTATGGGCATCACCACCCATATCAGTCAGTCAGTCGTCACCCAGGACCAATATTAGGACCTATGCTATTTTTTTAAATAAAATTAGTTTATATGCTGTGACTGGATATAGGCACAGAATAATAATAAGTACTACGTACAGAAGTTTTACTTCGCGAAGGTATTTAAAAAAATGTATGCTCAATGACATTAACAATATGGCGTAATTTAGCCTGTCTCAAGAGTCAAGCACCATTTTGTTGACAAACGTCAGTGATCGGCACTGCGCCGAAGCTATAGGGTAGACTTCGGTAAAATGATGTGACGTGAGGTGCCAAACTGCGGAAAATGGCGGAGAAAATACATGATTTAGCATGAATAATAATTATCACGTATAATATTAACTACTTATTTACCTCTCAGTGTCTTGAGGCAACTTAAAAAAGTACATTCTGTTTTTATTATTATTTAGGCAGTTAAATACTGCATAGTATTTAGTAGGTACACCATGCGTGAGTCAATGTTCGCTCGTATGTGAGGCCTTGTCGAATAGTATCCTGTAGGTGGGCCATCGGGCGTGTTTTGTTTTCGATGTAAACTCGCGGAGATGAACAGGCCTGATATAGGCTAGAAACACATTCTTGAATATTAAGCCTTCAACTACAAAGTAAAATAAAAGTACAATAAACTGGTAAATTAGCAGGAAATACGTGACTGAACAATGTGAATTATGCCTTGTCTAGTAATAATTAAGACCGACATGTTCAGTGGCCAATATTCGGACTACATTATCCGCAGCGTTTGTGGCTCGGAATTGCGATGGGTTTACACTCGAATTGAAGGACGATTTACAGTTTACCCGCCATTCCCGTAATTTGGTACACCAATCCAATTTTCCAGTCAATCGGTAACGAAGAATTCTCCTCCTTTATACGGACCTAACTTAAGTTTAAGAGTCGAACCATCTTTGTCTGTTGTCTGGAAGAGATTCCATAACGATAAGGGCGACAAAATTTTGCTGTATCTTTTGTATATTTTCTTTTTTGTCTTGTGTGGTGTACAATAAAGTATCTATCTATGTCGCAAAATGTCCATCAACAAACGCAATTCCAAATTAGATGATGTGTGTATCGGTAAATTTAAGATAAGATTATTTTACGTATTTGATTCCAAGTTAAAACAAATCCACAAAAGAAGTCATACAGTATAAGATATCGAATCCTTAGCTGTTTAAACCCTAGTAACAAGTTGGCGTTAAGAATGAAAAGAACTACAATAATATAACTTTACCCGTAGACTAAGTTTATTTTCCATTCCTCATCAGGAAAGTTTAAAATACTATCAACGCAACAAAAGTTTGAACAGGGAAAATTTTCCTTTGATCTTATTGAAGTGATTATTTAA